>NW_027598108.1:0-54233 GCF_964194155.1 Cetorhinus maximus
GAGATCACTGGGACGTTAAAGGGGCAGAGATTGAGATCACGGGGAGGTTAAAGGGCCAGAGTGAGATCACTGGGACGTTAAAGGGACAGAGATTGGGATCACGGGGAGGTTAAAGGGACAGAGAGAGAGATCACGGGGAGGTTAAATGGACAGAGAGTGAGATCACGGGGACGTTAAATGGACAGAGATTGAGCTCAGGGGGAGGTTAAAGGGACAGAGAGTGAGATCACGGGAAGTTTAAAGAGACAGAGAGTGAGATCACGGGGAGGTTAAAGGGCAGAGAATGAGATTACTGGGAGTTTAAAGGGAGAGAGAGTGAGAATACCTGGAGGTTAAAGGGACAGAGAGTGAGATCACTGGGAGGTTAAAGGGATAGAGTATGAGATAACTGGGATGTTAAAGGTACAGAGAGTGAGATCACGGGGAGGTAAAAGGGATAGAGTATGAGATCACTGGGATTTTAAAGGTACAGAGAGTGAGATCACGGGGAGGTTAAATGGACAGAGATTGAGATCACGGGAAGATTAAATGGACAGAGAGAGATAACTGGGACGTTAAAGGGACAGAGATTGAGATCACGGAGAGGATAAAGGGACAGAGTGAGATCACTGGGACGTTAAAGGGACAGAGATTGAGATCATGGGGAGGTTAAGGGGACAGAGTGTGAGATCACGGGGTGGTTAAAGGGACAGAGAGTGAGATCACGGGGAGGTTAAAGGGACAGAGAGTTAGATCACGGGGAGGTTAAAGGGACAGAGATTAAGATCACAGGGAGGTCAATGTGACAGAGAGTGATATCACTAGGAGATTTTAGGGATAGAGAGTGAGATCAAGGGAAATTTAAGGGGACAGAGAGTGAGATCACAGGGAGGTTAAAGGGACAGAGAGTGAGATCACGGGGAGGTTAATGGGGCAGAGAGTGAGATCACCGGGAGGTTAAAGGGACAGAGAATGAGATCACGGGGAGTTTAAAGGGGCAGAGAGTGAGAATACCGGGAGGTAAAAGGGACAGAGAGTGAGATCACGGGGTGGTAAATGGGATAGTCAGTGAGATCACGGGGTGGTTAATGGGACAGAGAGTGAGATCACGGTGAGGTAAAAGGGACAGAGAGTGAGATCACGGGGAGGTTAAAGGGACAGAGAATGAGATCGCGGGTAGGTTAACGGGACAAAGAGTGAGATCACGTTGAGTTTAAAGGGAAAGAGAGTGAGAACACGGGGAGTTTAAAGGGACAGAGAGTGAGATCACGGGGAGGTTAATGGGACAGAGCGTGATATCACGGGGAGGTTTAATTGATAGAGACTGAGATCACTGGAAGGTTAAGGGGACAGACAGAGAGATCACAGGGAGATTAAAGGGACAGGGAGTGATATCACGGTGAGGTTAAAGGGACAGATAGTGAGATCACGGGGCGGTTAAAGAGACAGAGAGTTTGATCATGGGGCGGTTAAAGGGACAGAGATAGAGATCACGGAGAGGTTAAAGTTACAGAGTGAGTTAACGGGGAGGTTAAAGCGACAGAGTGAGATCACGGAGAGGTTAAAGGGACAGAGAGTGAGATCACGAGGAGGTTAAAGGGACAGAGCGTGAGACCAAGGGGAGGTTAAAGGGTAAGAAATTGAGATGACGGGGAGGTTAAAGGGACAGAGAATGAGATCACGGGCAGATTAAAGGGACAGAGATTGAGATCATGGGGAGTTTAAATGGAAAGTGAGTGAGAATAGCGGGAGGTTAAAGGGACAGAGAGTGACATCACGGGGAGGTTAAAGGGACAGAGAGTGAGATCACGGACAGGTTAAATGGACAGAGATTGAGATCATGGGAAGATTAAATGGACAGAGTGAGATCACAGGTAGGTTAAAGGGACAGAGATTGAGATCACGGGGCGGTTAAAGGGACAGAGAGTGAGATCATGGGGAGGTTTAAAGGGTCAGAGAGTGTGATCACGGGAAGGTTTACGGGACAGAGAGTGAGATCACCGGGAGGTTAACGGGACAGAGAGTGTGATCATGGGGAGGTTGAAGGGACAGATAGTGAGATCACGGGGAGGTTAAATGAACAGACAATGACATCTCGGGCAGGATAAAGGGACAGAGAGTGAGATCACGGGGAGGTTAAAGGGACAGAGATTGTGATCACGGGGAGATTAAAGGGACAGAGAGAGATCACTGGGACGTTAAAGGGACAGAAAGTGAGATCACGGACAGGTTAAATGGACAGAGATTGAGATCACGGGAAGATTAAATGGACAGAGTGAGATCACAGGTAGGTTTAAGGGACAGAGATTGAGATCACGGGTCGGTTAAAGGGACAGAGATTAAGATCACAGGGAGGTTAATGTGACAGAGAGTGATATCACTAGGAGATTTTAGGGATAGAGAGTGAGATCAAGGGAAATTTAAGGTGACAGAGAGTGAGATCACAGGGAGGTTAAAGGGACAGAGAGTGAGATCACGGGGAGGTTAAAGGGAAAGAGAGTGAGATCACGGGGAGGTTAAAGGGACAGAGAGTGATATCACGGGTTGGTTTAAGGGATAGAGAGAGAGGTAATGGGGAGGTTAAAGTGACAGATAGTGAGATCACGGGGAGGTTAAATGGACAGAGAGTGAGATTACAGGGAGGTTAATGGGACAGAGATTAAGATCACGGGAAGATTAAAGGGACAGTGTGAGATCACGGGGAGGTTAAAGGGAAAGAGAGTGAGATCACGGGGAGTTTAAAGGGAAAGTGATTGCGATCACGGGGAGGCTAAAGGGACAGAGAGTGAGACCACAGGGTGGTTAAAGGGTCAGAGAGTGATATCACAGGGAGGTTAAAGGGTCAGAGAGTGAGATCACGGGGAGGTTAAAGGGACAGAGAGTTTGATCTTGGGGAGGTTAAAGTGACAGAGAGTGAGATCACGGGAAGTTAAAAGGGACAGAGAGTGAGATCACGGGTAGGATAAAGGGACAGAGAGTGAGATCAGGGGAAGTTTAAAGTGTTAGAGATTGAGATCACGGGAAGGTTTACGGGACAGAGAGTGAGATCATGGGGAGTTTAAAGGGACAGACAATTAGAACACGGGCAGATTAAAGGGACAGAGAGAGATATCACGGGGACGTTAAAGGGACAGAGATTGAGATCACGGAGAGGATAAAGGGACAGAGAGTGAGATCACTGGGACGTTAAAGGGACAGAGATTGAGATCACGGGGAGGTTAAAGGGACAGAGAGTGATATCACTAGGAGATTTTAGGGATAGAGAGTGAGATCAAGGGAAATTTAAGGGGACAGAGAGTGAGATCACAGGGAGGTTAAAGGGAAAGAGAGAGAGATAATGGGGAGGTTAAAGTGACAGAAAGTGAGATCAATGTGAGGTTAAATGGAAAGAGAGTGAGATTACAGGGAGGTTAATGGGACAGAGATTAAGATCACGGGAAGATTAAGGGGACAGTGTGAGATCACGGGGAGTTTAAAGGGAAAGTGATTGCGATCACTTGAAGGTTAAAGGGACAGAGAGTGATATCACGGGAAGTTTAAAGGGACAGAATGTGAGAACACGGGGAGGTAAAAGGGACAGAGAGTGAGATCAAGGGGAGGTTAATGGGGCAGAGAGTGAGATCACCGGGACGTTAAAGGGACAGAGAATGAGATCGCGGGGAGTTTAAAGGGGCAGAGAGTCAGAATACCGGGAGGTTAAAGGGACAGAGAGTGAGATCACGGGGAGGTTAATGGGACAGAGAGTGAGATCAAGGGGAGGTAAAAGGGACAGAGAGTTAGATCACGGGGAGGTTAAAGGGACAGAGAATGAGATCGTGGGTAGGTTAACGTGACAAAGAGTGAGATGACGTTGAGTTTAAAGGGAAAGAGAGTGAGATCACGGGGAGTTTAAAGGGACAGAGAGAGAGATCACGGGGAGTTTAATGGGACAGAGAGTGAGATCACGGGGAGGTTAAAGGGACAGAGAGTGTGATCACGGGCAGTTTAATGGGACTGAGATTGAGATCAGGGGAAGTTTAAAGGGTCAGACAGTGAGATCACGGGAAGGTTTACGGGACAGAGTGTGAGATCACCGGGAGGTTAATGGGACAGAGAGTGAGATCACGGGGAGTTTAAAGGGACAGACAATGAGATCACGGGCAGGTTAAAGGGACAGAGAGTGAGATCACGGGGAGGTTAAGGGAACAGACAATGAGATCACGGGCAGGTTAACGGGACAATGAGTGAGATCACGGGGAGGTTAAAGGGACAGAGAGTGAGAACACGGGGTGTTCAAAGGGAAAGACAGAGATCACTGGGAGGTTAAAGGGACAGAGAGAGAGATCATGGGGAGGATAATGGGACAGAGAGAGATTACGGGGAGGTTGAAGCAACAGAGATGGATCACGGGGAGGTTAAAGGGACAGGCAATGAGATCACGGGCAGGTTAAAGGGACAGAGAGTGAGATCACGGGGAGGTTAAAGGGGCAGAGATGGAGGTAATGGGGAAGTTAAAGGGTCAGAGAGTGATATCACGGGAAGGTAAAGGGACAGAGAGTGAGATCACGGGGAGGTTAAAGGGACAAAGTGAGATCACTGGGACGGTAAAGGGACAGAGATTGGGATCACGTGGAGGTTAAAGGGACAGAGAGAGAGATCACGAGGCGGTTAAAGGGACAAAGAGTTAGATCACGGGGAGGGTAAAGGGACAGAGAGTGAGATTACGGGGTGGTTAAAGGGACGGAGAGTTAGATGACTGGGAGGTTAAATGGACAGAGAGTGAGATCACGGGGAGGTTAAAGGGACAGAGATTTAGCTCATGTGGAGGTTAAATGGACAGACAGTGAGATCACGGGTAGGTTAATGGGACAGAGAGTGAGATCACGGGGCGGTAAAAGGGACAGAGATTGAGATCACGGGGAGGTTAAAGGGACAGAGAGTGATATCACTAGGAGATTTTAGGGATAGAGAGTGAGATCAAGGGAAATTTAAGGGGACAGAGAGTGAGATCACAAGGAGGTTAAAGGGAAAGAGAGTGAGATCACGGGGAGGTTAAAGGGACAGAGAGTGAGATCACGGGGAGTTTGAAGCGACTGAGAGTGAGATCACGGGTAGTTAAAGGGACAGAGAGTGTGATCACGGGGAGGTTAAAGGGACAAAGTGTGAGATCACGGGAAGATTAAAGGGACAGAGAGTGAGATCACAGGGAGGTAAAAGGGACATAGAGTGAGATCACGGGTAGTTAAAGGGACAGAGAGTGTGATCACGGGGAGGTTAAAGGGAAAGAGAGTGAGATCACGGGTAGTTAAAGGGACAGAGAGTGTGATCACGGGGAGGTTAAAGGGACAGAGAGTGAGATCACAGGGAGGTAAAAGGGCCATAGAGTGAGATCACGGGGAGGTTAACGGGACAGAGAGTGAGATCACGGGAAGATTAAAGGGACAGAGAGTGAGATCACAGGGAGGTAAAAGGGACATAGAGTGAGATCACGGGGAGGTTAACGGGACAGAGAGTGAGATCAGGGGGAAGTTAATGGGACAGAGAGTGAGATCATGGGGAGTTTAAAGGGAAAGAGAGTGAGATGACAGGGAGGTTTAAGGGACAGGGAGTGAGATCACGGGGAGGTTAAAGGGACAGAGAGTGATATGACCGTGAGGTTAATGGGACAGAGAGTGATATCACGGTGAGGTTAAAGGGACAGAGAGTGAGAACACGGGGAGTTTAAAGGGAAAGACAGAGATCACGGGGAGGTTAAAAGGACAGAGAGTGAGATCATGCGAAGTTAAAAGGGACAGAGAGAGTTAACGGGGAGGTTAAAGCATCAGTTTGAGATCACGGGGAGGTTAAAGGGACAGAGAGTGAGATCACGAGGAGAAAAAGGGACAGACAGTGAGATCACGGGGCGGTTAAAGGGACAGAGAATGAGAACACAAGGAGGTTAAAGGGACAGAGAATGAGATCCCGGAGAGGTTAAAGGGACAGAGTGTGAGATGACGGGGAGGTTAAAGTGACAGAGGGTGAGAATACCGGGAGGTTAAAGGGACAGAGAGTGAGAATACCGGGAGGTTTAAGGGATAGAGAGTGAGATCACGGGAAAGTTAAGTGGACAGAAAGTGTGATCAGAGGGAGCTTAAAGAGACATAGAGTGAGATCACGGGGAGGTTAACGGGACAGAGAGTGAGATCACGGGAAGTTTAAAGGGACAGAGAGTGAGATCACAGGGAGGTAAAAGGGACATAGAGTGAGATCACGGGGAGGTTAACGGGACAAAGAGTGAGATCACGGGAAGGTTAAAGGGACAGAGAGTGAGATCACAGGAAGGTAAAAGGGACATAGAGTGAGATCACGGGGAGGTTAACGGGACAGAGAGTGAGATCAGGGGGAAGTTAATGGGACAGAGTGTGAGATCATGGGGAGCTTAAAGGGAAAGAGAGTGAGATCACGAGGAGGTTAAAGGGAGAGAGAGTGAGATCACGGGGAGGTTAAAGGGACAGAGAATGAGATCGCGGGTAGATTAACGGGACAAAGAGTGAGATCACGGGGAGGTTAATAAAAATGAGAGTGAGGTCATGGGGAAGTTAAATGGAAAGAGAGTGAGATCACGGGGAGGTTAAAAGGACAGAGAGTGATATCACCGTGAGGTTAAAGGGACAGAGAGTGATATCATGGTGAGGTTGAAGGGACAGAGAGTGAGAACACGGGGAGTTTAAAGGGAAAGACAGAGATCACGGGGAGGTTAAAGGGACAGAGAGTGAGATCACGAGGAGGTTAAAGGGACAGACAGTGAGATCACGGGGAGGTTAAAGGGACAGAGAATGAGAACACAGGGAGGTTAAAGGGACAGAGAATGAGATCACGGGGAGGTTAAAGGGACAGAGTGTGAGATGACGGGAAGGTTAAATTGACAGAGATTGAGAATACCGGGAGGTTAAAGGGACAGACAGTGAGAATATTGGGAGGTTTAAGGGATAGAGTGTGAGATCACGGGAAAGTTAAGTGGACAGAGAGTGTGATCAGAGGGAGGTTAAAGAGACAGAGAGTGAGATCACGGGGAGTTTAATGGGACAGAGAGTGAGAACACGGGGAGTTTAAAGGGAAAGAGATCACTGGGAGATTAAAGGGACAGAGAGTGAGATCACGGGGAAGTTAAAGGGACAGAGAGAGATTACGGGGAGGTTAAAGCGACAGAGAGAGATGACAGGGTGGTTAAAGGGACAGAGAGTGAGATCACTGGAAAGTTAAAGGGACAGAGATTTAGATCACGGGGAGGTTAATGGGATAGAGAGCGAGATCACGGGGAAGTCAAAGGGACGGAGAGTCAGATCACGGGGAGGTTAATGGGACAGAGAGTGAAATCAGGGGAAGTTTAAAGGGACAGAGTGCGATCACGAGAAGGTTAACGGGACAGAGAGTGAGATCACGGGGAGGTTAAAGAGAAAGAGAATGAGATCACGGGGAGGTTAATAGGAATGAGAGTGAGGTCACGGGGAAGTTAAATGGACAGAGAGTGAGATCACGGGGAGGCTAACGGGACAGGGAGTGAGATCACGGGGAGGTTAAAGGGACAGGGAGTGAGATCACGGGGAGGCTAAAGCGACAGAGAGTGAGATCACGGGGAGGTTTAAGGGATAGAGAGTGAGATCACGGTAAAGTTAAGGGGACAGAGAGTGAGATCACGGGGAGGTTAAAGGGACAGAGAGTGAGATCACGGAGAGGTTAAAGGGACAGAGAGTGATATCCGGGGAGGGTTAAGGGATAGAGATTGAGATCACGGGGAGGTTAAAGGGACAGAGAGTGAGATCAGGGGGAGGTTAATGGGACGGAGAGTGATATCACGGTGCGGTTAAGGGGACAGAGAGTGAGATCACAGTGAGGTTAAAGGGAGAGAGAGTGAGAACACGGGGAGGTTAAAGGGACAGAGAGTGAGATCAGGGGAAGTTTAAAGGGACAGAGAGTGCGATCACGGGAAGGTTAACGGGACAGAGAGTGAGATCACGGGGAGGTTAATAAAAATGAGAGTGAGGTCATGGGGAGGTTAAAAGGACAGAGAGTGATATCACCGTGAGGTTAAAGGGACAGAGAGTGATATCATGGTGAGGTTGAAGGGACAGAGAGTGAGAACACGGGGAGTTTAAAGGGAAAGACAGAGATCACGGGGAGGTTAAAGGGACAGAGAGTGAGATCATGGGAAGTTAAAAGTGACAGAGAGAGTTAACGGGGAGGATAAAGAATCAGTTTGATATCACGGGGAGGTTAAAGGGACAGATAGTGAGATCACGAGGCGGTTAAAGGGACAGAGAGTGAGATTACGGGGAGGTTAAAGGGACAGAGTGTGAGATGACGGGGAGGTTAAAGTGACAGAGATTGAGAATACCGGGAGGTTACAGGGACAGAGAGTGAGAATATTGGGAGGTTTAAGGGATAGAGTGTGAGATCACGGGAAAGTTAAGTGGACAGAGAGTGTGATCAGAGGGAGGTTAAAGAGACAGAGAGTGAGATCACGGCGAGGTTAATGGGACAGAGAGTGAGATGACGGGGAGGTTAAAGGGACAGAGAGTGAGAATACCGGGAGGTTAAAGGGACAGAGAGTGAGATCACAGGGAGGTTAAAGGGACAGAGAGTGAGATCACGGGGAGGTTAATAGGAATGAGAGTGATGTCACGGGGAAGTTAAATGGACAGAGATTGAGATCATGGGGAGCCTAAAGGGACGGGGAATGAGATCATGGGGAGGCTAATGGGACAGAGAGTGAGATCACGGGGAGGTGAAAGGGACAGAGAATGAGATCACGGGGAGGTTAAAGGGACAGAGAGTGAGATTACGGGCAGGTTAAATGGACAGAGATTGAGATCACGGGAAGATTAAATTGACAGAGTGAGATCACTGGGACATTAAAGGGACAGAGATTGAGATCACGGGGAGGTTAAAGGGACAGAGTGAGATCACTGGGACATTAAAGGCACAGAGATTGAGATCACAGGGAGGTTAAAGGGACAGAGAGTGAAATCACGGCGTGCTTAAAGGGCCAGAGAGTTAGATGACGGGGAGGTTAAAGGGACAGAGAGTGAGATCACGGGGAGGATAAAGGGACAGAAATTGAGATCATGGGGCGGTTACAGGGACAGAGAGTCAGATCACGGGGATGTGAAAGGGACAGTGAGTGACATCACGGGGAGGTTAATGGGACAGAGAGTGAGATCACGGGGAGGTTAAAGGGACAGAGAGTGAGATCACGGTTAAGTTAAGGTAACAGAGAGTGAGATCAGGGGGAGGTTAATGGGACAGAGAGTGAGATCACGGGGAGGTTAAAGGGACAGCGAGTGATATCACGGGGAGGTTAAAGGGATAGAGATTGAGATCACTGGGAGTTTAAAGGGACAGAGAGTTATATCAGGGGGAGGTTAATGGGAAAGAGAGTGAGATCACAGGGAGGTTAAAGGGACAGGGAGTGAGAACACGGGGAGGTTAAAGGGAGAGAGAGTGAGATCGCGAGGAGGTTAAAGGGACAGAGAGAGTTAACGGGGAGATTAAAGCGACAGAGTGAGAACACGGGGAGGTTAAAGGGACAGAGATTTAGATCACGGGGAGGTTAAACGGACAGTGAGTGAGATCAGAGGGAGGTTAATGGAACAGAGAGTGATATCACCGTGAGGTTAAAGGGACAGAGAGTGAGAAAACGTGGAGTTTAAAGGGAAAGACAGAGATCACGGGGAGGTTAAAGGGACAGAGAGAGTTAACGGGGAGGTTAAAGCGACAGTTTGAGATCACGGGGAGGTTAAAGGGACAGATAGTGAGATCACGAGGAGGATAAAGGGACAGAGAATGAGATCACGGGCAGATTAAAGGGACAGAGATTGTGATCATGGGGAGTTTAAAGGGAAAGAGAGTGAGAATACGCGGATGTTAAAGGGACAGAGAGTGAGATCAAGGGGGGGTTAGTGGGATGAGAGTCAGATCACGGGGAGTTTAAAGGGAAAGGGAGTGAGATCACGGGTAGGTTAACGGCCAAAGAGTGAGATCACGGGGAGGTTAAAGGGACAGTTAGTGATATCACGGTTAGTTTAAAGGGACAGAGAGTGAGAACACGGGGAGCTTAAAGGGAATGTCAGAGATCCCGGGGTGGTTAAAGGGACAGAGAGTGAGATCACTGGGAAGTTAAAGGGACAGAGATTTAGATCACGGGGAGGTTAATGGGACAGAGAGCAAGATCACGGGGAGGTCAACGGGACGGAGAGTGAGATCACGGGGAGGTTAAAGGGACAGAGAGTGGGATCAGGGAAAGTATAAAGGGACATAGTGCGATCACGGGAAGGTAAACGGGACAGAGAGTGAGATCACGGGGAGGTTAAAGAGAAGGAGAATGAGATCACGGGGAGGTTAATAGGAATGAGAGTGAGGTCACGGGGAAGTTAAATGGACAGAGAGTGAAATCACGGGGAGGCTAACGGGACAGGGAGAGAGATCACGGAGAGGTTAAAGGGTCAGGCAGTTAGATCACGGGGAGGCTAAAGCGACAGAGAGTGAGATCACGGGGAGGTTAAAGGGACAGAGAGTGAGATCTCAGTGAGGTTAAAGGGAGAGCGAGTGAGAACTCGGGGAGGTTAAAGGGAGAGAGAGTGAGATCATGGGGAGGTTAAAGGGACAAATTGAGTTAACGGGGAGATTAAAGCGACAGAGAGTGAGATCATTGTGAGGTTAATGGGACGGAGAGTGAGATCACGTGGACGTTAAAGGGACAGAGATTGAGATCACGGGGAAGTTAAGGGGACAGAGAGTGAGATGACGGGGAGGTTAAAGGGACAGAGAGTGAGAATACCGGGAGGTTAAAGGGACAGAGAGTGAGATCACGGGGAGGTTAATGAGACAGAGAGTGAGATCACGGGCAGGTTAAATGGACAGAGATTGAGATCACGGGAAGATTAAATGTACAGATTGAGATCACTGGGACGTTAAAGAGACAGAGATTGAGATCACGGAGAGGTTAATGGGACAGAGTGAGATCACTGGGACGATAAAGGGACAGAGATTGAGATCACGGGGAGGTTAACGGGACAGAGAGTGAGATTACTGCAGTTTAAAGGGACAGAGAGAGATTACGGGGAGGTTAAAGCCACAGAAAGTGAGATCACGGGGAGGTTAAAGGGACAGAGTGTGAGATCAGAGGGAGGTTAAAGGGACAGAGAGTGAGATCACGGGGAGGTTAATGGGACAGAGAGTGAGATGACGGGGAGGTTAAAGGGACAGAGAGTGAGAATACTGGGAGGTTAAAGGGACAGAGAGTGAGATCACGGAGAGGTTAAAGGGACAGAGAGTGAGATCACGGGTAGGTTAACGGGACAAAGAGTGAGATCACGGGGAGTTTAATGGGACAGAGAGTGAGAACACGGGGAGTTTAAAGGGAAAGAGATCACTGGGAGATTAAAGGGACAGAGAGTGAGATCACGGGGAAGTTAAAGGGACAGAGAGAGATTACGGGGAGGTTAAAGCGACAGAGAGAGATGACGGGGTGGTTAAAGGGACAGAGAGTGAGATCACTGGAAAGTTAAAGGGACAGAGATTTAGATCACGGGGAGGTTAACGGGAGAGAAAGTGAGATCAGGGCAGGTTAAAGGGACAGACAGTGAGATCATGGGGAGGTTAATGGGACAGAGCGTGATATCACGGGGAGGTTTAAGGGATAGAGAGTGAGATCAAGGGAAGGTTAATGGGACAGAGAGTGAGATCACAGGGAGGTTAAAGGGACAGAGAGAGATTACGGGAAGGTTAAAGCGACATACAGTGAGATCACGGGAAGGATAAAGGGACAGAGAGTGAGATCACGGGAAAGTTAAGGGGACAGAGAGTGAGATCGGGGGAGGTTAATGGGACAGAGAGTGAGATCACAGGGAGGTTAAAGGGACAGAGAGTGATATCACGGGGAGGTTTAAGGGATAGAGAGTGAGATCACGGGGAGGTTTAAGGGACAGAGAGAGATTACGGGAAGGTTAAAGCGACAGAGAGTGAGATCACGGGAAGGATAAAGGGACAGAGAGTGAGATTACGGAGAGGTTAATGGGACATTGAGTGAGATCTCGTGGACGTTAAAGGGACAGAGAGTGAGATCACGGGGACTTTAAAGGGACAGAGAGTGAGATCACGGGGATGTTAAAGGGAGAGAGAGAGAGATCACGGTGAGGTTAATGGGACAGAGAGTGAAATCACGGGATGGTTAAAGAGCCAGAGAGTTAGATGACTGAGAGGTTAAATGGACAGAGAGTGAGATCACGGGGAGGCTAACGGGACAGGGAGTGAGATCACGGGGAGGTTAAAGGGACAGGGAGTGAGATCACGGGGAGGCTAAAGCGACAGAGAGTGAGATCACGGGGAGGTTTAAGGGATAGAGAGTGAGATCACGGTAAAGTTAAGGGGACAGAGAGTGAGATCACGGGGAGGTTAAAGGGACAGAGAGTGAGATCACGGAGAGGTTAAAGGGACAGAGAGTGATATCCGGGGAGGGTTAAGGGATAGAGATTGAGATCACGGGGAGGTTAAAGGGACAGAGAGTGATATCACGGTGAGGTTAAGGGGACAGAGAGTTAGATCACAGTGAGGTTAAAGGGAGAGAGAGTGAGAACACGGGGAGGTTAAAGGGACAGAGAGTGAGATCAGGGGAGGTTTAAAGGGACAGAGAGTGCGATCACGGGAAGGTTAACGGGACAGAGAGTGAGATCACGGGGAGGTTAATAAAAATGAGAGTGAGGTCATGGGGAAGTTAAATGGAAAGAGAGTGAGATCACGGGGAGGTTAAAAGGACAGAGAGTGATATCACCGTGAGGTTAAAGGGACAGAGAGTGATATCATGGTGAGGTTGAAGGGACAGAGAGTGAGAACACGGGGAGTTTAAAGGGAAAGACAGAGATCACGGGGAGGTTAAAGGGACAGAGAGTGAGATCACGAGGAGGTTAAAGGGACAGACAGTGAGATCACGGGGAGGTTAAAGGGACAGAGAATGAGAACACAGGGAGGTTAAAGGGACAGAGAATGAGATCACGGGGAGGTTAAAGGGACAGAGTGTGAGATGACGGGAAGGTTAAATTGACAGAGATTGAGAATACCGGGAGGTTAAAGGGACAGAGAGTGAGAATATTGGGAGGTTTAAGGGATAGAGTGTGAGATCACGGGAAAGTTAATTGGACAGAGAGTGTGATCAGAGGGAGGTTAAAGAGACAGAGAGTGAGATCACGGCGAGGTTAATGGGACAGAGAGTGAGATGACGGGGAGGTTAAAGGGACAGAGAGTGAGAATACCGGGAGGTTAAAGGGACAGAGAGTGAGATCACAGGGAGGTTAAAGGGACAGAGATTGAGATCACGGGGAGGTTAAAGGGACAGAGAGTGAGATCAGGGGGAGGTTAATGAGACAGAGAGTGAGATCACAGGGAGGTTAAGGGGAAAGTGAGTGAGATCACGGGCAGGTAAAGGGACCGAGAGTGATATCACGGTGAGGTTTAAGGGATAGAGAATGAGATCACGGGGAGGTTAATAGGAATGAGAGTGAGGTCACGGGGAAGTTAAATGGACAGAGAGTGAGATCACGGGGAGGCTAACGGGACAGGGAGTGAGATCACGGGGAGGTTAAAGGGACAGGGAGTGAGATCACGGGGAGGCTAAAGCGACAGAGAGTGAGATCACGGGGAGGTTTAAGGGATAGAGAGTGAGATCACGGTAAAGTTAAGGGGACAGAGAGTGAGATCACGGGGAGGTTAAAGGGACAGAGAGTGAGATCACGGAGAGGTTAAAGGGACAGAGAGTGATATCCGGGGAGGGTTAAGGGATAGAGATTGAGATCACGGGGAGGTTAAAGGGACAGAGAGTGAGATCAGGGGGAGGTTAATGGGACGGAGAGTGATATCACGGTGCGGTTAAGGGGACAGAGAGTGAGATCACAGTGAGGTTAAAGGGAGAGAGAGTGAGAACACGGGGAGGTTAAAGGGACAGAGAGTGAGATCAGGGGAAGTTTAAAGGGACAGAGAGTGCGATCACGGGAAGGTTAACGGGACAGAGAGTGAGATCACGGGGAGGTTAATAAAAATGAGAGTGAGGTCATGGGGAGGTTAAAAGGACAGAGAGTGATATCACCGTGAGGTTAAAGGGACAGAGAGTGATATCATGGTGAGGTTGAAGGGACAGAGAGTGAGAACACGGGGAGTTTAAAGGGAAAGACAGAGATCACGGGGAGGTTAAAGGGACAGAGAGTGAGATCATGGGAAGTTAAAAGTGACAGAGAGAGTTAACGGGGAGGATAAAGAATCAGTTTGATATCACGGGGAGGTTAAAGGGACAGATAGTGAGATCACGAGGCGGTTAAAGGGACAGAGAGTGAGATTACGGGGAGGTTAAAGGGACAGAGTGTGAGATGACGGGGAGGTTAAAGTGACAGAGATTGAGAATACCGGGAGGTTACAGGGACAGAGAGTGAGAATATTGGGAGGTTTAAGGGATAGAGTGTGAGATCACGGGAAAGTTAAGTGGACAGAGAGTGTGATCAGAGGGAGGTTAAAGAGACAGAGAGTGAGATCACGGCGAGGTTAATGGGACAGAGAGTGAGATGACGGGGAGGTTAAAGGGACAGAGAGTGAGAATACCGGGAGGTTAAAGGGACAGAGAGTGAGATCACAGGGAGGTTAAAGGGACAGAGAGTGAGATCACGGGGAGGTTAATAGGAATGAGAGTGATGTCACGGGGAAGTTAAATGGACAGAGATTGAGATCATGGGGAGCCTAAAGGGACGGGGAATGAGATCATGGGGAGGCTAATGGGACAGAGAGTGAGATCACGGGGAGGTGAAAGGGACAGAGAATGAGATCACGGGGAGGTTAAAGGGACAGAGAGTGAGATTACGGGCAGGTTAAATGGACAGAGATTGAGATCACGGGAAGATTAAATTGACAGAGTGAGATCACTGGGACATTAAAGGGACAGAGATTGAGATCACGGGGAGGTTAAAGGGACAGAGTGAGATCACTGGGACATTAAAGGCACAGAGATTGAGATCACAGGGAGGTTAAAGGGCCAGAGAGTTAGATGACGGGGAGGTTAAAGGGACAGAGAGTGAGATCACGGGGAGGATAAAGGGACAGAAATTGAGATCATGGGGCGGTTACAGGGACAGAGAGTCAGATCACGGGGATGTGAAAGGGACAGTGAGTGACATCACGGGGAGGTTAATGGGACAGAGAGTGAGATCACGGGGAGGTTAAAGGGACAGAGAGTGAGATCACGGTTAAGTTAAGGTAACAGAGAGTGAGATCAGGGGGAGGTTAATGGGACAGAGAGTGAGATCACGGGGAGGTTAAAGGGACAGCGAGTGATATCACGGGGAGGTTAAAGGGATAGAGATTGAGATCACTGGGAGTTTAAAGGGACAGAGAGTTATATCAGGGGGAGGTTAATGGGAAAGAGAGTGAGATCACAGGGAGGTTAAAGGGACAGGGAGTGAGAACACGGGGAGGTTAAAGGGAGAGAGAGTGAGATCGCGAGGAGGTTAAAGGGACAGAGAGAGTTAACGGGGAGATTAAAGCGACAGAGTGAGAACACGGGGAGGTTAAAGGGACAGAGATTTAGATCACGGGGAGGTTAAACGGACAGTGAGTGAGATCAGAGGGAGGTTAATGGAACAGAGAGTGATATCACCGTGAGGTTAAAGGGACAGAGAGTGAGAAAACGTGGAGTTTAAAGGGAAAGACAGAGATCACGGGGAGGTTAAAGGGACAGAGAGAGTTAACGGGGAGGTTAAAGCGACAGTTTGAGATCACGGGGAGGTTAAAGGGACAGATAGTGAGATCACGAGGAGGATAAAGGGACAGAGAATGAGATCACGGGCAGATTAAAGGGACAGAGATTGTGATCATGGGGAGTTTAAAGGGAAAGAGAGTGAGAATACGCGGATGTTAAAGGGACAGAGTGTGAGATCAAGGGGGGGTTAGTGGGATGAGAGTCAGATCACGGGGAGTTTAAAGGGAAAGGGAGTGAGATCACGGGTAGGTTAACGGCCAAAGAGTGAGATCACGGGGAGGTTAAAGGGACAGTTAGTGATATCACGGTTAGTTTAAAGGGACAGAGAGTGAGAACACGGGGAGCTTAAAGGGAATGTCAGAGATCCCGGGGTGGTTAAAGGGACAGAGAGTGAGATCACTGGGAAGTTAAAGGGACAGAGATTTAGATCACGGGGAGGTTAATGGGACAGAGAGCAAGATCACGGGGAGGTCAACGGGACGGAGAGTGAGATCACGGGGAGGTTAAAGGGACAGAGAGTGGGATCAGGGAAAGTATAAAGGGACATAGTGCGATCACGGGAAGGTAAACGGGACAGAGAGTGAGATCACGGGGAGGTTAAAGAGAAGGAGAATGAGATCACGGGGAGGTTAATAGGAATGAGAGTGAGGTCACGGGGAAGTTAAATGGACAGAGAGTGAAATCACGGGGAGGCTAACGGGACAGGGAGAGAGATCACGGAGAGGTTAAAGGGTCAGGCAGTTAGATCACGGGGAGGCTAAAGCGACAGAGAGTGAGATCACGGGGAGGTTAAAGGGACAGAGAGTGAGATCTCAGTGAGGTTAAAGGGAGAGCGAGTGAGAACTCGGGGAGGTTAAAGGGAGAGAGAGTGAGATCATGGGGAGGTTAAAGGGACAAATTGAGTTAACGGGGAGATTAAAGCGACAGAGAGTGAGATCATTGTGAGGTTAATGGGACGGAGAGTGAGATCACGTGGACGTTAAAGGGACAGAGATTGAGATCACGGGGAAGTTAAGGGGACAGAGAGTGAGATGACGGGGAGGTTAAAGGGACAGAGAGTGAGAATACCGGGAGGTTAAAGGGACAGAGAGTGAGATCACGGGGAGGTTAATGAGACAGAGAGTGAGATCACGGGCAGGTTAAATGGACAGAGATTGAGATCACGGGAAGATTAAATGTACAGATTGAGATCACTGGGACGTTAAAGAGACAGAGATTGAGATCACGGAGAGGTTAATGGGACAGAGTGAGATCACTGGGACGATAAAGGGACAGAGATTGAGATCACGGGGAGGTTAACGGGACAGAGAGTGAGATTACTGCAGTTTAAAGGGACAGAGAGAGATTACGGGGAGGTTAAAGCCACAGAAAGTGAGATCACGGGGAGGTTAAAGGGACAGAGTGTGAGATCAGAGGGAGGTTAAAGGGACAGAGAGTGAGATCACGGGGAGGTTAATGGGACAGAGAGTGAGATGACGGGGAGGTTAAAGGGACAGAGAGTGAGAATACTGGGAGGTTAAAGGGACAGAGAGTGAGATCACGGAGAGGTTAAAGGGACAGAGAGTGAGATCACGGGTAGGTTAACGGGACAAAGAGTGAGATCACGGGGAGTTTAATGGGACAGAGAGTGAGAACACGGGGAGTTTAAAGGGAAAGAGATCACTGGGAGATTAAAGGGACAGAGAGTGAGATCACGGGGAAGTTAAAGGGACAGAGAGAGATTACGGGGAGGTTAAAGCGACAGAGAGAGATGACGGGGTGGTTAAAGGGACAGAGAGTGAGATCACTGGAAAGTTAAAGGGACAGAGATTTAGATCACGGGGAGGTTAACGGGAGAGAAAGTGAGATCAGGGCAGGTTAAAGGGACAGACAGTGAGATCATGGGGAGGTTAATGGGACAGAGCGTGATATCACGGGGAGGTTTAAGGGATAGAGAGTGAGATCAAGGGAAGGTTAATGGGACAGAGAGTGAGATCACAGGGAGGTTAAAGGGACAGAGAGAGATTACGGGAAGGTTAAAGCGACATACAGTGAGATCACGGGAAGGATAAAGGGACAGAGAGTGAGATCACGGGAAAGTTAAGGGGACAGAGAGTGAGATCGGGGGAGGTTAATGGGACAGAGAGTGAGATCACAGGGAGGTTAAAGGGACAGAGAGTGATATCACGGGGAGGTTTAAGGGATAGAGAGTGAGATCACGGGGAGGTTTAAGGGACAGAGAGAGATTACGGGAAGGTTAAAGCGACAGAGAGTGAGATCACGGGAAGGATAAAGGGACAGAGAGTGAGATTACGGAGAGGTTAATGGGACATTGAGTGAGATCTCGTGGACGTTAAAGGGACAGAGAGTGAGATCACGGGGACTTTAAAGGGACAGAGAGTGAGATCACGGGGATGTTAAAGGGAGAGAGAGAGAGATCACGGTGAGGTTAATGGGACAGAGAGTGAAATCACGGGATGGTTAAAGAGCCAGAGAGTTAGATGACTGAGAGGTTAAATGGACAGAGAGTGAGATCACGGGGAGGCTAACGGGACAGGGAGTGAGATCACGGGGAGGTTAAAGGGACAGGGAGTGAGATCACGGGGAGGCTAAAGCGACAGAGAGTGAGATCACGGGGAGGTTTAAGGGATAGAGAGTGAGATCACGGTAAAGTTAAGGGGACAGAGAGTGAGATCACGGGGAGGTTAAAGGGACAGAGAGTGAGATCACGGAGAGGTTAAAGGGACAGAGAGTGATATCCGGGGAGGGTTAAGGGATAGAGATTGAGATCACGGGGAGGTTAAAGGGACAGAGAGTGATATCACGGTGAGGTTAAGGGGACAGAGAGTTAGATCACAGTGAGGTTAAAGGGAGAGAGAGTGAGAACACGGGGAGGTTAAAGGGACAGAGAGTGAGATCAGGGGAGGTTTAAAGGGACAGAGAGTGCGATCACGGGAAGGTTAACGGGACAGAGAGTGAGATCACGGGGAGGTTAATAAAAATGAGAGTGAGGTCATGGGGAAGTTAAATGGAAAGAGAGTGAGATCACGGGGAGGTTAAAAGGACAGAGAGTGATATCACCGTGAGGTTAAAGGGACAGAGAGTGATATCATGGTGAGGTTGAAGGGACAGAGAGTGAGAACACGGGGAGTTTAAAGGGAAAGACAGAGATCACGGGGAGGTTAAAGGGACAGAGAGTGAGATCACGAGGAGGTTAAAGGGACAGACAGTGAGATCACGGGGAGGTTAAAGGGACAGAGAATGAGAACACAGGGAGGTTAAAGGGACAGAGAATGAGATCACGGGGAGGTTAAAGGGACAGAGTGTGAGATGACGGGAAGGTTAAATTGACAGAGATTGAGAATACCGGGAGGTTAAAGGGACAGAGAGTGAGAATATTGGGAGGTTTAAGGGATAGAGTGTGAGATCACGGGAAAGTTAAGTGGACAGAGAGTGTGATCAGAGGGAGTTTAAAGAGACAGAGAGTGAGATCACGGCGAGGTTAATGGGACAGAGAGTGAGATGACGGGGAGGTTAAAGGGACAGAGAGTGAGAATACCGGGAGGTTAAAGGGACAGAGAGTGAGATCACAGGGAGGTTAAAGGGACAGAGATTGAGATCACGGGGAGGTTAAAGGGACAGAGAGTGAGATCAGGGGGAGGTTAATGGGACAGAGAGTGAGATCACAGGGAGGTTAAGGGGAAAGTGAGTGAGATCACGGGCAGGTAAAGGGACCGAGAGTGATATCACGGTGAGGTTTAAGGGATAGAGATTGAGATCACGGGGAGGTTAAAGGGACAGAGAGTGAGATCATGGGGAGGTTAATGGGACAGAGAGTGAGATCACAGGGAGGTTAAGGGGAAAGTGAGTGAGATCACGGGGAGGTAAAAGTGACAGAGAGTGAGATCACGGGGTGGTTAAAGGGAAGGTGAGTGATATCACGGGGTGGTTTAAGGGTTAGAGTGAGATCAGGGGAACGTTAATGGGACAGAGAGTGAGATCACAGGCAGGTTAAAGGGACAGAGAGTGAAATCACGGGGAGCTAAAGGGACTGAGACTGAGATCACGGGGAGGTTAATGGGACAGAGTGTGATCACTGGGACGTTAAATGGACAGAGATTGCGATCACGGATAGGTTAAGGGGACAGAGTGAGATCAGGGGGAGGTTAATGGGACAGAGAGTGAGATCACAGGGAGGTTAAGGGTACAGAGAGTGAGATCACGGTGAGGTTAAAGGGAGAGAGAGTGAGAACACGGGGAGGTTAAAGGGACAGGGAGTGAGATCACGGGGAGGCTAAAGGGACAGAGAGTGAGATCACGGGGAGGTTAACGGGACAGAGAATGAGATTACTGCAGGTTAAAGGGACAGGGACAGATTACGGGGAGGTTAAAGAGACAGAGAGTGAGATCACGGGGAGGTTAATGGGACAGAGAGTGAGATCATGTGAACGTTACAGGGACAGAGAGTGAGATCACGGGGAGCTAAAGGGACAGAGAGTGAGATCGCGGGGAGGTTAAAGGGACAAAGAGAGTTAACGGGGAGATTAAAGCGAAAGAGTGAGATCACGGGGAGGTTAAAGGGACCGATATTTAGATCAAAGGGAGGTTAACGGGACCGAGAGTGAGATCGCGGCGAGGTTAAAGGGACAGTGAGAGATTACGGGAAGGTAAAAGCGACAGAGAGTGAGATCATGGTGAGGTTAAAGGGACAGAGAGTGAGATCACGTGGACGTTAAAGGGACAGAGATTGAGATCATGGGGAAGTTAAAGGGACAGAGAGAGAGATCACGGGGAGGTTAAAGGGACTGAGACTGAGATCACGGGGAGGTTAATGGGACAGAGTGTGATCACTGGGACGTTAAATGGACAGAGATTGAGATCACGGATAGGTTAAGGGGACAGAGTGAGATCAGGGGGAGGTTAATGGGACAGAGAGTGAGATCACAGGGAGGTTAAGGGTACAGAGAGTGAGATCACGGTGAGGTTAAAGGGAGAGAGAGTGAGAACACGGGGAGGTTAAAGGGACAGGGAGTGAGATCACGGGGAGGCTAAAGGGACAGAGAGTGAGATCACGGGGAGGTTAACGGGACAGAGAATGAGATTACTGCAGGTTAAAGGGACAGGGACAGATTACGGGGAGGATAAAGCGACAGAGAGTGAGATCACGGGGAGGTTAATGGGACAGAGAGTGAGATCACGTGGACGTTACAGGGATAGTGAGTGAGATCACTGGGAGGTGAAAGGGACAGAGAGTGAGATCATGGGGAGGTTAAAGGGACAGAGAGTCAGATCATGGGGAGGTTAAAGGGACAGAGAATGAGATGACTGGGAAGTTATAGTGACAGAAAGTGAGATCATGGTGAGCTTAAAGGGACAGAGAGTGAGATCATGGGGAGGTTAAAGGGACAGAGAGTCAGATCATGGGGAGGTTAAAGGGACAGAGAATGAGATGACTGGGAAGTTATAGTGACAGAAAGTGAGATCATGGTGAGCTTAAAGGGACAGAGAGTGAGATCATGGGTAGGTTAAAGGGACAGAGAGTGAGATCACGGGGAGGTTAAAGGGACAGAGAGTGAGATCACGGGGAGGTGAAAGGGACAGAGAATGAGATCACGGGGAGGTTAAAGGGACAGAGAGTGAGATCACGGGGAGGTGAAAGGGACAGAGAATGAGATCATGGGGAGGTGAAAGGGACAGAGAGTGAGGTCACGGGCAGGTTAAATGGACAGAGATTGAGATCACGGGAAGATTAAATGGACAGAGTGAGATCACTGGGAGGTTAAAGGGACAGAGTGTTACATCACGGGGAGGTTAAAGGGACAGAGAGTGAAATCACGGGGTGGTTAAAGGGCCAGGGAGTTAGATGACGGGGTGGTTAAAGGGACAGAAATTGAGATCATTGGGCGGTTAAAGAAACAGAGAGTCAGAGCACGGGGAGGTGAAAGGGACAGTGAGTGATATCACGGGGAGGTTTAAGGGATAGAGAGTGAGATCACGGTAAAGTTAAGGGGACATAGAGTGAGATCAGGGTGAGGTTAATGTTACAGAGAGTGAGACCACGGGGAAGTTAAAGGGACAGAGAGTGAGATCAGGGGGACGTTAATGGGACAGAGAGTGAGATCACAGGGAGGTTAAAGGGACAGAGAGTGAGATCACGGGCAGGTAAAGGGACAGAAAGAGTTAACGGGGAGATTAAAGCGACAGTGTGTGATCATGGGGACGTTAAAGGGACAGAGATTTAGATCACGGGGAGGTTAACGGGACCAAGAGTGAGATCGCGGAGAGGTTAAAGGGACAGAGAGAGATTACGGGAAGGTTAAAGCGACAGAGAGTGAGATCACGGGGAGATTAAAGGGACAGGGAGTGAGAGCACGGGGATGCGAAAGGGAAAGTGTGAGTTCACTGGAAGGTTAAAAGGACAGAGAGTGAGATTACTACAGGTTAATGGGACAGAGAGAGATTACGGGGAGATTAAAGGGTCAGAGAGTGAGATGACCGGGATGTTAAAGGGACAGAGAGAGAGATCACAGGGAGGATAAAGGGATAGAGAGTGAGATCACGGGGTGGTTAAAGGGACAGAGATTGAGATCACGGGGAGGTTAAAAGGACAGAGAGTGAGATCACGTGGACGTTAAAGGGACAGAGAGTGAGATCACGGGGACTTTAAAGGGACAGAGAGTGAGGTCACGGGCAGGTTAAATGGACAGAATGAGATCATTGGGACGTTAAAGGGACAGAGATTGAGATCACGGGGAGGTTAAAGGGACAGAGTGAGATCTCTGGGACGTTAAAGGGACAGAGACTAAGATGATGGGGAGGTTAAAGGGACAGAGAGTGAGATCACCGGGCGGTTAATGGGACCGAGAGTTGGATCACGGGGAGGTTAAAGGGACAGAGAGTGAAATCATGGGGAGGTTAATGGGACAGAGAGTGATATCACGGTGAGGTTAAGGGGACAGAGTTTGAGATCACAGTGAGGTTAAAGGGAGAGAGAGTGAGAACACGGGGAGGTTAAAGGGACAGAGAGTGAGATCGCGGGTAGGTTAAAGGGACAAAGAGAGTTAACGAAGAGATTAAAGCGACAGAGTGAGATCACGGGGAGGTTAATGGGACAGAGATTTAGATGACGGGGAGGTTAACGGGACCGAGAGTGAGATCGCGGGGAGGTTAAAGGGACAGTGAGAGATTACGGGAAGGGTAAAGCGACAGAGAGTGAGATCATGGTGAGGTTAATGGGACAGAGAGTGAGATCACGTGGACGTTAAAGGGACAGAGATTGAGATGACGGGGAAGTTAAAGGGACAGAGAGTGAGATAACGGGGAGATTAAAGGGACTGAGAGTGAGATAACGGTAGGTTAATGGGACAGAAAGTGAGATCACGCGGAGGTGAAAGGGACAGAGAGTGAGATCACGGGCAGGTTAAATGGACAGAGATTGAGATCACCGGAAGATTAAATGGACAGAGTGAGATTACTGGGACGTTAAAGAGACAGAGATTGAGGTCACGGGGAGATTAAAGGGCCAGAGAGTTAGATGACGGGGAGGTTAAAGGGACAGAGAGTGAAATCACGGAGTGGTTAAAGGGCCAGAGAGTTAGATGACGGGGAGGTTATATGGACAGAGAGTGAGATCACGGGGAGGTTAAAGGGAAAGAAATTGAGATTACGGGGAGTTTAAAGGGACAGAGAGTGAGATCACGGGCAGGTAAAGGGACAGAGAGTGCTATCACGGGGAGGTTTATGGGATAGAGATTGAGATCACGGGAAGTTTAAAGGGACAGAGAGTGAGATCAGGCGGAGGTTAATGGGACAGAGAGTGAGATCACAGGGAGGTTAAGGGGACAGAGATTGAGATCGCGGGGAGGTTAAAGGGTCAGAGAATGAGATCACGGGGAGGTTAAAGGGACAGGGAGTGATATCACGGGGAGGTTTAAGGGATAGAGAGTGAGATCAGGGGAACGTTAATGGGACAGAGACTGAGATCACAGGCAGGATAAAGGGACGGAGATTGAGATCATGGGGAGAATAAGGGTACAGAGAGTGAGATTACTGCAGGTTAAAGGGACAGAGAGAGATTACGGGGAGGTTAAAGCGACAGAGAATGAGATCACGGGGGGGATAATTGGAGAGAGAGTGAGATCACGTGGACGTTAAAGGGACACAGAGTGAGATCACGGGGAAGTTAAAGGGACAGAGAGTGAGATCACGGGGAGGTTTAAGGGATAGAGAGTGAGATCACGGGAAACCCCTTGATGTCTCTCTGTCCATTTAACCTCCCCGTGATCTCACGCTCTGTCCCTTGAACCTCCCCGTGATCTCCCTCTCTGTCCCTTTAGACCTTCCGTGATCTCTCACTTTGTCCCATTAACCTCCCCGGGATCTCACTCCCTGTCACATTAATCTCACTGTGATCTCACTCTCTGTCTCTTTAACATCCCCGTGATCTCACTCTCTGTCCCTTTAACTTCCCCGTGATCTCCCTCTCTGTCCCTTTAACCTCCCCGTGATCTACCTCTCTGTCCCTTTAACCTCCCCGTGATCTCACTCTCTGTCCCATTAACGTCCACGTGATCTCACTCTCTGCCCCTTTAACCTCCCAGTGATCTCACTCTCTGTCCCTTTAACCTCCCCGTGATCTCAATCTCTGCCCCTTTAACCTCCCAGTGATCTCACTCTCTGTTCCTTTAACCTCTCCTTGAACTCACTCTCTGTCCCTTTAACCTCCCAGTAATCTCACTCTCTGCCCCTTTTAACTCCCCGTGATCTCTCTTTCTGTCCCATTAACCTCCCCCTCATCTCACTCACTGTTTTTTTATCCTCCCCGTGATCTCACTCTCCGTCCCGTTAACCTTCCCCTGATCTCACTCTCTGTCCCTGTATCCTCTCCGTGATCTCACTCTCTATCTCTTTAGCCTCCCCGTGATCTCACGCTCTGTCCCTTTAACCTCCCCATGATCTCAATCTCTGCCCCTTTAACCTCCCAGTGATCTCACTCTCTCCCCCTTTAACTACCCCGTGATCTCACTCTCTGTTCCTTTAACCACCCAGTCAGCTCACTCTCTGTCCCTTTAAACTCCCCGTGATCTCACTCTCTGTCCCTTTAATCACTGCGTGATCTCACTCTCTGTCCCTTTAACCACCCAGTCAGCTCACTCTCTGTCGCTTTATCCTCCCCGTGATCTCACTCTCTGTTGTCCCTTTAACCTACCAATTATCTCACTCTCTGTTCCTTTAAACTGCCCCTGTTCTCACTCTCTGTACCTTTATCCTTCCCGTGAACTCACTCTCTGTCCCTTTATCCTTCCCGTGAACTCACTCTCTGTCCCTTTAACCTACCTGTGATCTCACTCTCTGTCCATTTAAACACCCCGTGATATCACACTCTGTCCCTTTAACCTTCCCTTGATCTCACTCTCTGTCCTTTTAACCTCCCCGTGATCACGCTCTCTGTCCCTTTAACTTCCCCGTGATCTCCCTCTCTGTCCCGTTAACCTCCCCGTAATCTCTCTCTGTACCTTTAACCTCCCCGTGATCACTCTCTCTCTTTAACCGACGTGATCTCACTCTCTGTCCCTTTAAACTCCCCGTGATCTCTCACTTTGTCCCATTAACTTCCCCGTGATCTCACTCTCTGTCACTTTAACATTCCCGTGATCTCACTTCTTGTCCCTTTAACCACCCCGTGATATCACCCTCTGTCACTTTAACCACCACGTGATCTCACTCTCTGTCCCTTTAACATCGCCGTGATCAGTGCCTTTACCTTTAACGTCCCCATGATATCACTCTCTGTCCTTTTAACATCCCCGTGATCTCACTGTCTGGCCCTTTAAACACCCCGTGATATCACCCTCTGTCCCTTTAACCTCCCCGTGATCTCACTCTCTGTCCCTTTAAATTCCCCGTGATGTCACGCTCTGTCCCTTTAACTTCCCCGTGATCTTACTCTCTGCCCTTTTAACCTCCCCGTCATCTCACTCTCTGTACCTTTAACCTCCCCGTCATCTCACTCTTTGTCCCTTTAACGTTCCCGTGATCTCACTTTCTCTCCCTTAAACTTACCCGTGATCTCATGTTCTGCACCTTTAAATTCCCCCTGATCTCAATCTCTCTCTCTGTAACCTCCCGTGAGCTAACTCTCTGTCCCTTTAAACTCCCCTTGATCTCACTCTCTGCCCCTTTAACCTCCCAGTGCTCTCACTCTCTGTCTCTTTAACCTCCCCGTGATCTAACTCTCTGTCCCTTTAACATCCCCGTGATCTCACTCCCTGTCCCTTTAACCACCCAGTGATCTCACTCTCTGTCCCTTTAAACTTCCCGTGATCTCACTCTCTGCCCCTTTAACCTCCCAGTATTCTCACTCTCTGTCCCTTTAACCTCCCAGTATTCTCACTCTCTGTCCCTTTAAACTTCCCGTGATCTCACTCTCTGTCCCTTTAACCTCCCAGTATTCTCACTCTCTGTCCCTTTAACCTCCCAGTATTCTCACTCTCTGCCCCTTTAAACTCTCCGTGATCTCTCTCTCTGTCCGATTAACCTCCCTGTGATCTCACTCTCTGTCCATTTATCCTCCGCGTGATCTCACTCACCGTCCCTCTAACCTCCCCGTGTTCTATCTCTCTGTCCCTTTAACCTCCCCGAGAACTCACTCTCTGTCCCTTTCACTGTACCCGATCTCAATCTCTGTCCCGTTAACATCCCCGTGATCTCACTCTCTGTACCTTTAACCTCCCCGTGATCTCACTCTCTGCCCCTTTAACCTCCCCGTGATCTCACTCTCTGTCCCTTTAACCTCCCCTTGATATCACTCTATCCCTTTAAGCTCATTCCCGTTAACATCCCCGTGATCTCAGTCTCTGTACCTTTAACCTCCCCGTGATCTCTCACTTTGTCCCATTAACCTCCCCGTGATCTCACTCTCTGTCCCTTTAACCTCCCCGTGATCGCACTCTCTTTCCATTTAACCTCCGCGTGATCTCAGTCTCTGTCCCTTTAACATCCCCGTGATGTCACTCTCTGGCATTTTAACCACCCCGTGATCTCACCCTCTGTCACTTTAACCACCCCGTGATCTCACCGTCTGTCACTTTAACCACCCCGTGATCTCACTCTCTGTCCCATTAACCTCCCCATTATCTCACTCTCTGTCCATTTAACCTCCCCGTGATCGCACTCTCTATCCCTTTAAGCACCCCGTGATCTCACTTTATGTCCCTGTAACCTCCCCGTAATCACACCCTCTCTCCCTTTAACCTCCGCGTGATCTCGCGTTCTGTCTCTTTAACGTCCCCATGATCTCACCCACTGTCCCGTTAATCTCCCCGTGACCTCATACTCTGTCCCTTTAGCGATCCCGTGATCTCACTCTCTGTCCCTTTAACCTCGCCGTGATCTCACGCTCTGTCCCTTTAACTTCCCCGTGATCTCATGCTCTGTCCCGTTAACTTCCCAGTGATCTCATTCTCTGCCCCTTTAAACTCCCCCTGATCTCAATCTCTCTCTCTTTAATCTCCCGTGATCTATCTGTCCCTTTAAACTCCCCTGATCTCACTCACTGTCCCTTTAACCTCCCAGTGCTCTTACTTTCTGTCCCTTTAACCTCCCCGTGATCTCACTCTCTGTCCCTTTAGCCTCACCGTGATCTAACTCTCTGTTCGTTTAACCTCCCCGTGATCTCACTCTCTTTACCTTTAACCTCCCCGTGATCTCACTCTCTGCCCCTTTAACCTCCCCGTCATCTCACTCTCTGTACCTTTAACCTCCCCGTGATCTCACTCTCATTCCCATTGAACTCCCAATTATTTCACTCACTGTCCCTTTAACCTCCCCCTGATCTCACTCTCCGTCCCTTTAAACTGCCTCTGATCTCACTCTCTGTCCCTTGAATCTCCCTGTGATCTCACTCTCTCTTTAATCTCCCGTGATCTGACTCTCTGTCCCTTTAGACTCCCCGTGGTCTCACTCTCTGTCCCGTTAACCTCCGCGTGATCTCACTCTCTGCCCCATTTGCCTCCTCGTGATCACTCTCTGTACCTTTAACCTCCCCATGATCTCACGCTCTGTCCCTTTAACCTCCCCGTGATCTCAATCTCTGCCCCTTTAACCTCCCAGTGATCTCACTCTCTGTCCCTTTAACCTCCCCGTGATCTCAATCTCTGCCCCTTTAACCTCCCAGTGATCTCACTCTCTGTTCCTTTAACCTCTCCTTGAACTCACTCTCTGTCCCTTTAACCTCCCAGTAATCTCACTCTCTGCCCCTTTTAACTCCCCGTGATCTCTCTTTCTGTCCCATTAACCTCCCCCTCATCTCACTCACTGTTTTTTTATCCTCCCCGTGATCTCACTCTCCGTCCCGTTAACCTTCCCCTGATCTCACTCTCTGTCCCTGTATCCTCTCCGTGATCCCACTCTCTATCTCTTTAGCCTCCCCGTGATCTCACTCTCTCCCCCTTTAACCACCCCGTGATCTCACTCTCTGTCCCTTTAAACTCCCCGTGATCTCACTCTCTGTCCCTTTAATCACTGCGTGATCTCACTCTCTGTCCCTTTAACCACCCAGTCAGCTCACTCTCTGTCGCTTTATCCTCCCCGTGATCTCACTCTCTGTTGTCCCTTTAACCTACCAATTATCTCACTCTCTGTTCCTTTAAACTGCCCCTGTTCTCACTCTCTGTACCTTTATCCTTCCCGTGAACTCACTCTCTGTCCCTTTATCCTTCCCGTGAACTCACTCTCTGTCCCTTTAACCTACCTGTGATCTCACTCTCTGTCTATTTAAACACCCCGTGATATCACACTCTGTCCCTTTAACCTTCCCTTGATCTCACTCTCTGTCCTTTTAACCTCCCCGTGATCACGCTCTCTGTCCCTTTAACTTCCCCGTGATCTCCCTCTCTGTCCCGTTAACCTCCCCGTAATCTCTCTCTGTACCTTTAACCTCCCCGTGATCACTCTCTCTCTTTAACCTACGTGATCTCACTCTCTGTCCCTTTAAACTCCCCGTGATCTCTCACTTTGTCCCATTAACTTCCCCGTGATCTCACTCTCTGTCACTTTAACATTCCCGTGATCTCACTTCCTGTCCCTTTAACCACCCCGTGGCCTCACTCTCTGTCCCTTTAGCAACGCCGAGGTCTCGCTCTCTGTCCCTTTAACATCCCCGTGATCTCATTCTCTGTTCCTTTAACCTCCCAGTGATCTCACTCTCTGTCCCTTTAACCTCCCCGTGATCTCAGTCTCTGTGCCTTTAAACACCCAGTGAGCTCACTCTCTGTCCCTATAAACTCCTTGTGATCTCACTCTCTGTCCCGTTAACATCCCCGTGATCTCACTCTCTGTCCCTTTAAACTCCCCGTGATCTCTCACTTTGTCCCATTAACCACCAAGTGATCTCTCTCTCTGTCCCGTTAACCTCCCTGTGATCTCACCCTCTGACCTTTATCGTTTCCGTGATCTCACTCTCTGTCCCTTTAACCTGCCCATGATGTCACTCTCTGTCCCTTTAACCTCCCCGTGATCTCACTCTCTGTCCCTTCAACCTCCCCGAGAACTGACTCTCTGTCCCTTTCACAGTACCTGATCTAACTCTCTGTCCCTTTAACTATGCCCGATCTCAATCTCTGTCCCTTTAACATCCCCGTGACCTCACTCTCTGTCCCTTTAAACGCCCCATGATCTCTCACTTTGTCCCATTAACTTCCCCAAGATCTCGCTCCCTGTCCCTTTAACCTCCCCGTGATCTCACTCTCTGGCCCTTTAACCACCCCGTGATATCACCCTCTGTCACTTTAACCACCCCGTGATCTCACTCTCTGTCCCTTTAACATCGCCGTGATCAGTGCCTTTACCTTTAACGTCCCCATGATATCACTCTCTGTCCCTTTAACATCCCCGTGATCTCACTCTCTGGCCCTTTAAACACCCCGTGATATCACCCTCTGTCCCTTTAACCTCCCCGTGATCTCACTCTCTGTCCCTTTAAATTCCCCGTGATGTCACGCTCTGTCCCTTTAACTTCCCAGTGATCTCATTCTCTGCCCCTTTAACCTCCCAGTTATCTCACTCTCTGTCCCTTTAACCTCCCCGTGATCTTACTCTCTGCCCTTTTAACCTCCCCGTCATCTCACTCTCTGTACCTTTAACCTCCCCGTCATCTCACTCTTTGTCCCTTTAACGTTCCCGTGATCTCACTTTCTCTCCCTTAAACTTACCCGTGATCTCATGTTCTGCACCTTTAAATTCCCCCTGATCTCAATCTCTCTCTCTGTAACCTCTTGTGATCTAACTCTCTGTCCCTTTAAACTCCCCTTGATCTCACTCTCTGCCCCGTTAACCTCCCAGTGCTCTCACTCTCTGTCTCTTTAACCTCCCCGTGATCTAACTCTCTGTCCCTTTAACATCCCCGTGATCTCACTCCCTGTCCCTTTAACCACCCAGTGATCTCACTCTCTGTCCCTTTAAACTTCCCGTGATCTCACTCTCTGTCCCTTTAACCTCCCAGTATTCTCACTCTCTGTCCCTTTAACCTCCCAGTATTCTCACTCTCTGCCCCTTTAAACTCTCCGTGATCTCTCTCTCTGTCCGATTAACCTCCCTGTGATCTCACTCTCTGTCCCTTTAACCTCCCCGTGATCTCACTCTCTGTACCTTTAACCTCCCCGTGATCTCACTCTCTGCCCCTTTACACTCCCAGTGATCTCACTCTGTCCCTTTAACCTCCCCGTGATCTCACTCTCTGTCCCTTTAAACACCCAGTGAGCTCACTTTCTGTCCCTTTAAACTCCCCGTGATCTCACCCTCTGTCACTTTAACCTTGCCGTGATCTCACTCTCTGTAACTTCAACCTCCCCGTGATCTCACTCTCTGTACCTTTAACCTCCCCGTGATCTCACTCTCTTTCCCTTTAACTTCCCCGTGATCTCACTCTCTGTCCCTTTAACCTCCCTGTGATCTCACTCTCTGTCACTTTATCCTCCTCATGATCACTCTCTGGCCCTTTAACATCACCGTGATCTCACTCTCTGTCCCTTTAACCTCCCCGTGATCTCACTCTCTGTCCCCTAAACCTCCTCGTAATCACTCTCTGTCCCTTTAATGTCCCCGTGATCTTACTCTCTGCCACTTTAACCTCCCCGTGATCTCACTCTCTGTCCCTTTAACCATCCCGTTATCTCACTCTCTGTCCCTTTAACCTCCCCATGATCTCATTTTCTGCCCCTTTAATCTCCCCATCATCTCGCTCTCTGTACCTTTAACCACCCCGTGATCTCACTCTCTGTCCCTTTAACGTGCCCATGATATCATTCTCTGTCCCTTTAACTTACCCGTGATCTCACTCTCTGCCCCTTTAAACTCCCCCTGATCTCAATCTATCTCTTTAACCTCCCGTGATCTATCTCTCTGTCCCTTTAAACTCCCCCTGATCTCACTCTCTGCCCCTTTAACCTCCCAGTGCTCTCACTCTCTGTCCCTTTAACCTCCCCGTGATCTCACTCTCTTTCCCTTTACCTTCCCCATGATCTCACTCTCTGTCCCTTTAACCTCCCCGTGATCTCACTCTCAGTCCCATTAACCTCCCCGTGATCTCACTCTCAGTCCCATTAACCTCCCCGTGATCTCACTCTCTGTCCCTTTAACCTCCCCGTGATCTCAATCACTGGCCCTTTAACCTCCCCGTGATCACAATATCTCTCCCTTTAACCTACCCGTGATCTCACTCTCTTTCCCTTTAACCTCCCTGTGATCTCATTCTCTGTCCCTTTAACCTCCCCGAGACCTCACTCTCTGTCCCTTTCACTGTACCTGATCTCAATTTCTGTCCCTTTCACTGTCCCTGCTCTAACTCTCTGTCCCTTTTACCTCCCCGTAATCTCACTCCCTGTCCCTTTAACTTCCCCGTGATCTCCCTCTCTGTCCCTTTAACCTCCCCATGATCTCACACTCTGTCCCTTTAACCTCCCCGTGATCTCACACTCAGTCCCTTTAACCTCCCCGTGATCTCACTTACTGTCCCTTTAACCTCCCCATGATCTCACTATCTGTCGCATTAACCTACCCGTGTTCTCACTCACTGTCCCTTTAACCACCCCGTCATTTCACTCTCTGTCCCTTTAACCGCCCCGTGATCTCACTCTCTGACCCTTTAACCTTCCCGTGATCTCACTCTCTGTCCCTTTAAACTCCCCGTGTTCTCACTCTCTGGCCCTTTAACTGCCCCGTGATGTCACTCTCTGTCCCTTTTATCTCCCCGTGATCTCAATCTCTGGCCCTTCAACCACCCCGTGATCTCACTAAATGTCCCTTTAACCTAACCGTGATCTCAATCTCTGTCCCTTTAAACTCCCTGTGATCTCACTCTCTGTCCCTTTAACCTCCCCGTCAACTCACGCTTTGTCCCTTTAACCCTCCTCGTGATCTCACTCTCAGTCCCTTTAACATCCCATTGATCTCACTCTCTGTCCCTTTATGCTCCCCGTGATCTCACTCTCTGTCCCTTTATCCTCCCCGTGATCTCTCTCTCTGTCCCTTTAAGCTCCCCTTGATCTCAATCTCTGTTCCTTTAACCGTCCCGTGATCTCACTCTCTGTCCATTTAACCTCCTCGTGAACTCACTCGCTATCCCTTTAACCTCCCGTTATCTCACTCTCTGTCCCTTTAAGCTCCCCGTGATCTCACTCTCTGGCCCTTTAAACGCCACGTGATCTCACTCTCTGTCCCTTTAACCTCCCCATTGATCTCACTCTCTGTCCCTTTAACCTCCCGGTGATCTCACTCTCTGCCCCTTTAACCTACCCGTGATCTCACTCTCTGCCCCTTTAACTGTACCTCAATTACTGACCATCCAATAGTGCAGCACACCCTCAATTACTGACACTCCAATAGTGCAGCACACCCTCAATTACTGACACTCCAATAGTGCAGCACACCCTCAATTACTGACACTCCAATAGTGCAGCACACCCTCAATTACTGACTCCCCAATAGTGCAGCACACCCTCAATTACTGACACTCCAACAGTGCAGCACACCCTCAATTACTGACACACCAATAGTGCAGCACACCCTCAATAACTGACACTCCAATAGTGCAGCACACCCTCAATTAGTGACACACCAATAGTGCAGCACACCCTCAATTACTGACACTCCAATAGTGCAGCACACCCTCAATTACTGACACTCCAACAGTGCAGCACACCCTCAATTACTGACACACCAATAGTGCAGCACATCCTCAATTACTGACACACCAATAGTGCAGCACACCCTCAATTACTGACACACCAATAGTGCAGCACACCCTCAATTACTGACACACCAATAGTGCAGCACACCCTCAATTACTCACACTCCAATAGTGCAGCACACCCTCAATTACTGACTCCCCAATAGTGCAGCACACCCTCAATTACTGACACTCCAATAGTGCAGCACACCCTCAATAACTGACACTCCAATAGTGCAGCACACCGTCAATTACTGACACTCCAATAGTGCAGCACACCCTCAATTACTGACACACCAATAGTGCAGCACACCCTCAATTACTCACACTCCAATAGTGCAGCACACCCTCAATTACTGACTCCCCAATAGTGCAGCACACCCTCAATTACTGACACTCCAATAGTGCAGCACACCCTCAATAACTGACACTCCAATAGTGCAGCACACCGTCAATTACTGACACTCCAATAGTGCAGCACACCCTCAATTACTGACACTCCAATAGTGCAGCACACCCTCAATTACTGACACTGCAATACTGCAGCACACCCTCAATTACTGACCCCCAAAAGTGCAGCACACCCTCAATTACTGACTCCCCAATAGTGCAGCACACCCTCAATTACTGACATCCCCAATATTGCAGCACACCCTCAATTACTGACACTCCAATAGTGCAGCACACCCTCAAATACTGACACTCCAATAGTGCAGCACACCCTCAATTACTGACACTCCAATAGTGCAGCACACCCTCAATTACTGACACTCCGATAGTGCAGCACACCCTCAATTACTGACTCCCCAATAGTGCAGCACACCCTCAATTACTGACTCCCCAATAGTGCAGCACACCCTCAATTACTGACATCCTCAATATTGCAGCACACCCTCAATTACTGACACTCCAATAGTGCAGCACACCCTCAATTACTGACCCTCCAATAGTGCAGCACACCCTCAATTACTGACCCTCCAATAGTGCAGCACACCCTCAATTACTGACACTCCAATAGTGCAGAATTCCCTCAAATACTGTCACTCCAATAGGGCAGAATTCCCTCAATTACTGTCACTCCAATAGTGCAGCACACCCTCAATTACTGACCCTCCAATAGTGCAGCACACCCTCAATTACTGACCCTCCAATAGTGCAGCACACCCTCAATTACTGACACTCCAATAGTGCAGAATTCCCTCAAATACTGTCACTCCAATAGGGCAGAATTCCCTCAATTACTGTCACTCCAATAGTGCAGCACACCCTCAATTACTGACCCTCCAATAGTGCAGCACACCCTCAATTACTGACCCTCTAATAGTGCGGCACACCCTCAATTACTGACACTCCAATAGTGCAGCACACCCTCAATTACTGACCCTCCAATAGTGCAGCACAACCTCAATTACTGACACTCCAATAGTGCAGCACACCCTCAATTACTGACACTCCAATAGTGCAGCACACCCTCAATTACTGACCCTCCAATAGTGCAGCACACCCTCAATTACTGACACACCAATAGTGCAGCACACCCTCAATTACTGACACTCCAATAGTGCAGCACACCCTCAATTACAGACACTCCAATAGTGCAGCAAACCCTCAATTACTGACTTCCGAATAGTGCAGCACACCCTCAATTACTGACACTCCAATAGTGCAGCACACCCTCAATTACTGACACTCCAATAGTGCAGCACAGCCTCAATTACTGACACTCCAATAGTGCAGCACACCCTCAATTACTGACACTCCAATAGTGCAGCACACCCTCAATTACTGACCCTCCAATAGTGCAGCACACCCTCAAATACTGACGCACCATTAGTGCAGCACACCCTCAATTACTGACACTCCAATTGTGCAGCTCACCCTCAATTACTGACACTCCAATGGTGCAGCACACCCTCAGTAACAGGGACTCCAATAGTGCGGTGCTTTTGTGGGCAGTGGTGTAGTGCTGCGGGAGTGATGTGGGTAGTGGTGTAGCGCTGTGGGAGAGGTGTGGGTTGTAGTGTACCGCTGACCTAATGGTGTGGGCAGTGGTGTAGCGCTGAGGGAGTGGTGTGGGCAGTGGTTTAGCGCTGTGGGAGTGGTGTGGGTTGTGGTGTAGTGCTGTGGGAGAGGTGCGGGCAGTGGTGTAGCGCTGTGGGAGTGGTATGGGTTGTGGTGTAGCGCTGTGGGAGTGGTGATGGCAGTGGTGTAGTGCTGGGGGAGTGGTGTGGGCAGTGGTGTAGCGCTGTGGGAGGGGTGAGGGCAGTGGTGTAGCATTGTGGGTGTGGTGTGGGCAGTGGTGTAGTTCTGTGGGAGTGTTGTGGGCAGTGGTGTAGCGCTGCGGGAGTGGCGTGGGCAGTGGTATAGTACTGTGGGAGTGGTGTGGGCAGCGGTGAAATGCAGTGGGTGTGGTGTGGGCAGTGGTGTAGCGCTGTGGGAGTGGTGTGGGCAGTGGTGTAGCGCTTTGGGAGTGGTGTGGGCAGTGGTGTAGCCCTGTGGGAGTGGTGTGGGCAGTGGTGTAGCCCTGTGGGAATGGTGTGGGCAGTGGTGTAGCGCTGGGGGATTAATGTGTGCAGTGGTTTAGTGCTGCGGGGGTGATGTGGGCAGTGGTGTAGCGCTTTGGGAGTGATGTGGGCAGTGGTGTAGCGCTGTGGGAGTGGTGTGGGCAGTGGTGTAGCGCTGTGGGATTGGTGTGGGCAGTGGTGTAGTGCTGTGGGAGTGGTGTGGGCAGTGGTGTAGCGCTGTGGGAGTGGTGTGGGCAGTGGTGTAGCGCTGTGGGAGTGGTGTGGGCAGTGGTGTAGCGCTGTGGGAGTGGTGTGGGCAGTGGTGTAGCGCTGTGGGAGTGGTGTGGGCAGTGGTGTAGCGCTGTGGGAGTGGTGTGGGTTGTGGTGTTGCGCTGTGGGAGTTGTGTGGGTTGTGGTGTTGCGCTGTGGGAGTGGTGTGGGTTGTGGTATAGCTCTTTGGGCTAGGTGTAGTCAGTGGTGTGGGCATTAGTGTAGCGCCTTTGGAGTGGTGTGGGCAGTGGTGTAGCGCTTTGGGAGTGGTGTGGGCGGTGGTGTAGTGCTGTGGGAGTGGTGTGTGCAGTGGTGTATTGCTGTGGGAGTGGTGTGGGTAGTGGTTAAGCGCTGTGGGAGCGGTGTGGGCAGTGGTGTAGCGCTGCGGGAGTGGTGTGGGCAATGGTGTAGTGCTGTGCGTTGTGGTGTGGGCAGGGGTGTAGTGCTGTGGGAGTGGTGTGGGCAGGGGTGTAGTGCTGTGGGTGTGGTGTGGGCTGTGGTTTAACGCTGTGGGAGTGATGTGGGCTGTGGTGCAGTGCTGTGGGAGTGGTGTGGGCAGTGGTGTAGCGCTGTGGGAGTGGTGGGGCAGTGGTGAAACGCTGTGGGTGTGGTGTGGGTTGTGGTGTAGCTCTGCGGCAGAGGTGTGTGTAGTGGTGTAGCTCTGCCTGAGAGGTGTGGGTATTAGTGTAGCGCTGTTTGAGTGGTGTGGGCAGTGGTGTAGAGCTGTGGGAGTGGTGTGGGTTGTAGTGTACCGCTGACCTAATGGTGTGGGTAGTGCTGTGGGAGTGGTGTGGGCAGTGGTGTAACGCTGTGGGAGTGGTGTGGGTTGTAGTGTACCGCTGACCTAATGGTGTGGGTAGTGCTGTGGGAGTGGTGTGGGCAGTGGTGTAACGCTGTGGGAGTGGTGTGGGCAGTGGTGTAGCGCTGTGGGAGTGGTGTGGGCAGTGGTGTAGCGCTGTGGGAGTGGTGTGGGCAGTGGTGTAGTGCTGTGGGAGTGGTGTGGGCAGTGGTGTAGTGCTGTGGGAGTGGTGTGGGCAGTGGTGTAGCGCTGTGGGAGTGGTGTGGGCAGTGGTGTAGCGCTGTGGGAGTGGTGTGGGCAGTGGTGTAGCGCTGTGGGAGTGGTGTGGGCAGTGGTGTAGTGCTGTGGGAGTGGTGTGGGCAGTGGTGTTGCGCTGTGGGTGTGGTGTGGGCAGTGGTGTAGCGCTGTGGGAGTGGTGTGGGAAGTGGTGTAGTGCTGTGGGAGTGGTGTGGGCAGTGGTGTAGTGCTGTGGGAGTGGTATGGGCAGTTGTGTAGCGCTGAGGGAATGTTGTGGGCAGTGGTGTTTTGCTGTGGGAGTGGTGTGGACAGTGGTGTAGCGCTGTGGGAGTGGTGTGGGCAGTGGTGTAGCGCTGTGGGATTGGTGTGGGCAGAGGTGTAGCGCTGAGGGAGTGGTGTGGGCAGTGGTTTTGTGCTGTGGGAGTGGTGTGGGCAGTGGTGTAGCGCTGTGGGATTGAAGTGGGCAGTGGTGTAGCGCTGTGGGAGTGGTGTGGGCAGTGGTGTAGTGCTGAGGGAATGGTGTGGGCAGTGGTTTTGTGCTGTGGGAGTGGTGTGGGGAGTGCTGTAGTGCTGTGGGAGTGGTGTGAGCAGTGGTGTAGCGCTGTGGGAGTGGTGTGGACAGTGGTGTAGCGCTGTGGGAGTGTTGTGGGCAGTGGTGTAGTACTTTGGGAGTGGTGTGGGCAGTGGTGTAGCGCTGTGGTAGTGGTGTGGGCATTGGTGTTTTCTGTCGGAGTGGTGTGGGCAGTGGTGTAGTGCTGTGGGAGTGGCGTGGGCAGTGGTGTAGCGCTGTGGGAGTGGTGTGGGCAGTGGTGTAGCGCTGTGTGAGTGGTGTGGGTTGTGGTGTAGCTCTGCGGGAGAGGTGTGGGCATTAGTCTAGCGCTGTTTGAGTGGTGTGGTCAGTGGTGTAGCGCTGAGGGAGTGTTGTGGGCAGTGGTGTAGTGGTTTGGGAGTGTTGTGGGCTGCGGTGTAGCGCTGTGAGAGTGGTGTGGGGAATGGTGTAGCGCTATTGGCGTGAAGTGGGAAGTGGTGTAGCGATGTGGGAGTGGTGTGGGCAGTGGTGTAACGCTGTGGGAGTGTTGTGGTCAGTGGTGTAACGCTGTGGTAGTGGTGTGGGCTGTGGTTTAACGCTGTGGGAGTGATGTGGGCTGTGGTGTAGTGCTGTGGGAGTGGTGTGGGCAGTGGTGTAACGCTGTGGGAGTGTTGTGGTCAGTGGTGTAGTGCTGTGGGAGTGGTGTGGGCAGTGGTGTAACGCTGTGGGAGTGGTGTGGGCAGTGGTGTAGCGTTGTGGGTGTGGTGTGGGCAGTGGTGTAGCGCTTTGGGAATGGTGTGGGCAGTGGTGTAACGGTCTGGGAGTGGTGTGGGCAGTGTTGTAGTGCTGTGGGGGTGATGTGGGCAGTGTTGTAGCGCTGTGGGAGTGGTGTGGGTTGTGGTGTAGCTCTGCGGGAGAGGTGTGGTCAGTGGTGTAGTGCTGTGGGATTGGTGTGGTCAGTGGTGTAGCGCTGTGGGACTGGTGTGGGCAGTTGTGTAGCGTTGTGGGAGTGGTGTGGGCAGTGGTGTAGTGGTTTGGGAGTGGTGTGGGCAGCGGTGTAGCGCTGTGAGAGTGGTGTGGGCAGTGGTGTAGCGCTGTGGGAGTGGTGTGGGCAGAGGTGTAGCGCTATTGGCGTGAAGTGGGAAGTGGTGTAGCGATGTGGGAGTGGTGTGGGCAGTGGTGTAGTGCTTTGGGACTGGTGTGGGCAGTGGTGTAACGCTGTGGGAGTGTTGTGGCCAGTGGTGTAACGCTGTGGTAGTGGTGTGGGCTTTGGTTTAACGCTGTGGGAGTGATGTGGGCTGTGGTGAAGCGCTGTTGGAGTGGTGTGGGCAGTGGTGTAGCGCTGTGGGAGTGGTGTGGGCAGTGGTGTAACCCTGTGGGAGTGGTGTGGGCAGTGGTGTAGCGCTGTGGGAGTGGCGTGGGCAGTGGTGTAGTGCTGTGGGAGTGGCGTGGGCAGTGGTGTAGTGCTGTGGGAGTGGTGTGGGTAGCGGTGTAGTGCTGTGGGAGTGGTGTGGGCAGTGGTGTAGTGCTGTGGGAGTGGCGTGGGCAGTGGTGTAGCGCTGTGGGAGTGGTGTGGGCAGTGGTGTAACCCTGTGGGTGTGGTGTGGGCAGTGGTGTAGCGCTGTGGGAGTGGCGTGGGCAGTGGTGTAGTGCTGTGGGAGTGGCGTGGGCAGTGGTGTAGTGCTGTGGGAGTGGTGTGGGTAGCGGTGTAGTGCTGTGGGAGTGGCGTGGGCAGTGGTGTAGTGCTGTGGGAGTGGTGTGGGTAGTGGTGTAGTGCTGTGGGAGTGGTGTGGGTAGCGGTGTAGTGCTGTGGGAGTGGTATGGGCAGTTGTGTAGCGCTTAGGGAGTGTTGTGGGCAGTGGTGTAAAGTTGTGCGGGTGGTGTGGGCAGTGGTGTAGCGCTGTGGGAGTGGTGTGGGCAGTGGTGTAGCGCTGTGGGAGTGGTGTGGCAGTGGTGTAGTGCTGTGGGAGTGGTGTGGGCGGTGGTGTAGCGCTGTGGGAGTGGTGTGGGCCGTGGTGTTTTGCTGTGGGAGTGGTGTCGGCAGCGGTGTAGCGCTGTGGGAGTGGTGTGGGCAGAGGTGTAGTGCTGTGGGAGTGGTGTGGGCAGTGGTGTAGCGCTGTGGGAGTGTTGTGGACAGTGGTGTAGCGCTGTGGGAGTGGTGTGGGTAGTGGTGTAGCGCATTGGGTGTGGTGTGGGCAGTGGTGTTTTGCTGTGGGAGTGGTGTCGGCAGTGGTGTTTTGCTGTGGGAGTGGTGTCGGCAGCGGTGTAGTGCTGTGGGAGTGGTGTGGACAGTGGTGTAGCGCTGTGGGAGTGGTGTGGCAGTGGTGTAGTGCTGTTGGAGTGGTGTGGGCAGTGGTGTAACCCTGTGGGAGTGGTGTGGGCAGTGGTGTAGCGTCGTGGCAGTGGCGTGGGCAGTGGTGTAGTGCTGTGGGAGTGGTATGGGCAGTTGTGTAGCGCTTAGGGAGTGTTGTGGGCAGTGGTGTAGCGCTGTGGGAGTGGTGTGGGCAGCGGTGTAGCGCTGTGGGAGTGGTGTGGGCAGTGGTGTAGTACTTTGGGAGTGGTGTGGGCAGTGGTGAAGTGGTTTGGGAGTGGTGTGGGCAGTGGTGTAGTGCTTTGTGAGAGTTGTGGGCAGTGGTGTAACGCTGTGGGAGTGGTGTGGGCAGCGGTGTAGCGCTGTGGGAGTGGTGTGGGCAGTGGTGTAGAGCTGTGGGAGTGGTGTGGGTTGTGGTTTAGCGCTGTCCGAATGGTGTGGGCAGTGGTGTAGCGCTGTGGGATGGTGTGGGTTGTGGTGCAGTGCTGTGGTAGTGGTGTGGGCAGTGGTGCAATGCTGTGGGATTGGTGTGGGCAGTGGTGTAGCGCTTGTGGGAGTGTTGTGGGCAGTGGTGTAGCGCTGTGGGAGTGGTGTGGGTTGAGGTGTAGCGCTGTGGGATTGGTGTGGGCAGTGGTGTAGTGCTGTGCGAGTGGTGTGGGCAGTGGTGTAGCGCTGTGGGAGTGGTGTGGGTTGAGGTGTAGCGCTGTGGGAGTGGTGTGGGTTGTGGTGTAGCTCTGTGGGAGTGGTGTGGGTTGTGGTGTAGCGCTGTGGGATTGGTGTGGGCAGTGGTGAAGCGCTGTGGGAGTGGTGTGGGCAGTGCTGTAGTGTGTGGGAGTGGTGTGAGCAGTGATGTAGATCTGTAAGAGTGGTGTGGGCAGTTGTGTAACGCTGAGGGAGTGTTTTGGGCAGTGGTGTAACGCTGTGGGAGTGTTGTGGGCAGTGGTGTAGCGCTGTTGGAGTGTTGTGGGCAGTGGTGTAGCGCTTTGGGAGTGGTGTGTGCAATGGTGTAACAGTCTGGGAGTGGTGTGGACAGTGGTGCAGCGCTGTGGGAGTGGTGTGGGCAGTGGTGTAACGCTGTGGGAGTGTTGTGGGCAGTGGTGTAGAGCTGTGGGAGTGTTGTGGGCAGTGGTGTAGTACTTTAGGAGTGGTGTGGGCAGTGGTGTAGCGCTGTGGGAGTGGTGTGGGCAGTGCTGTAGTGTGTGGGAGTGGTGTGGGCAGTGGTGTAGTGCTGTGGAAGTGTTGTGGGCAGTGCTGTAGTGTGTGGGAGTGGTGTGGGCAGTGGTGTAGTGCTGTGGGAGTGGTGCGGGCAGTGGTGTAGCGCTGTGGGAGTGGTGTGGGCTGTGGTTTAACGCTGTGGGAGTGATGTGGGCTGTGGTGTAGTGCTGTGGGAGTGGTGTGGGCAGTGGTGTAGCGCTGTGGGAGTGGTGTGGGCAGTGGTGTTGCGCTGTGGGAGTGGTGTGGGTAGCGGTGTAGCGTTGTGGGAGTGGTGTGGTCAGTGGTGTAGTGCTGTGGGAGTGGTGTGGGTAGCGGTGTAGCGCTGTGGGACTGGTGTGGGCAGCGGTGTAGTGCTGTGGGAGTGGTATGGGCAGTTGTGCAGCGCTTAGGGAGTGTTGTGGGCAGAGGTGTTTTGCTGTGGGAGTTGTGTGGGCAGTGGTATAGTGCTTTGGGATTGTTGTGGGCAGTGGTATAAAGTTGAGCGGGTGGTGTGGGCAGTGGTGTTTTGCTTTGGGAGTGGTGTGGGCAGTGGTGCAACGTTGTGCCTGTGGTGTGTGCAGTGGTGTAACGCTGTGGGAGTGGTGTGGACAGAGGTGTAGTGCTGTGGGAGTGGTGTGGGCAGTGGTATAGCGCTGTGGGAGTGGTGTGGGTTGTGGTGTAGCGCTGTCCGAATGGTGCGGGCAGTGGTGTAGCGCTGTGGGATGGTGTGGGTTGTGGTGCAGTGCTGTGGTAGTGGTGTGGGCAGTGGTGTAATGCTGTGGGATTGGTGTGGGCAGTGGTGTAGTGTGTGGGAGTGGTGTGGGCAGTGGTGTAGTGCTGTGGGAGTGGTGTGGGCAGTGGTGTAGTGCTGTGGGAGTGGTGTGGGCAGTGCTGTAGTGTGTGGGAGTGGTGTGGGCAGTGGTGTAGTGCTGTGGAAGTGTTGTGGGCAGTGCTGTAGTGTGTGGGAGTGGTGTGGGCAGTGGTGTAGTGCTGTGGGAGTGGTGTGGGCAGTGCTGTAGTGTGTGGGAGTGGTGTGGGCAGTGGTGTAGTGCTGTGGGAGTGGTGTGGGCAGTGCTGTAGTGTGTGGTAGTGGTGTGGGCAATGGTGTAGTGTGTGGGAGTGGTGTGGGCAGTGGTGTAGCGCTGTGGGAGTGTTGTGGGCAGCTGTGTAGTGCTGTGGGAGTGGTGTGGGCAGTGGTGTAGCGCTGTGGGAGTGATGTGGGCAGTGGTGTAGCCCTGTGGGAGTGGTGTGGGCAGTGGTGTAGTGCTGTGGGAGTGGTGTGGGCAGTGGTGAAGTGGTTTGGGAGTGGTGTGGGCAGCGGTGTAGCGCTGTGAGAGTGGTGTGGGCAGTGGTGTAGCGCGGTGGGAGTGTTGTGGGCAGTGGTGTAACGCTGTGGGAGTGGTGTTGGCAGTGGTGTCGCGCTGTGGATGTGGTGTGGGCAGTGGTGTCGCGCTGTGGCTTTGGTGTGGGTTGTGGTGTAGCGCTGTGGGAGTGGTGTGGGTTGTGGTGTTGCGCTGTGGGAGTGGTGTGGGTTGTGGTGTACCGCTGTGGGAGTGGTGTGGGCAGTGGTGTAGCGCTGTGGGTGTGGTGTGGTCAGTGGTGTAGCGCTGTGTGAGTGGTGTGTGCAGTGGTGTAGCGCTGTGGGTGTGGTGTGGTCAGTGGTGTACCGCTGTGGGAGTGGTGTGGGCAGAGGTGTAGTGCTGCGGGGGTTATGTGGTCAGTGGTGTAGAGCTGTGGGAGTGGTGTGTGCGGTGGTGTACCGCTGTGGGAATGGTGTGGACAGTGGTTTAGCGCTGTGTGAGTGGTGTGGGCAGTGGTGTAGCGTTGTGGGTGTGTTGTGGGCAGTGGTGTAGCACTGTGTGAGTGTTGTGGGAGTTAGTGTAGAGCTGTGGGAGTGGTGTGGGCAGTGGTGTGGTGCTGTGGGAGTGGTGTGGGCAGTGGTGTAGCGCTGTGGGATTGGTGTGGGCAGTGGTGTAGCGCTTCTGGGAGTGTCGTGGGCAGTGCTGTAGTGTGTGGGAGTGGTGTGGGCAGTGGTGAGCGCTGTGGGAGTGGTGTGGGCTGTGGTGTAGTTTGTGGGAATGGTGTGGGCAGTGGTGTAGTGCTGTAGGAGCGGTGTGGGCAGTGGTGTAGTGCTGTGGGAGTGGTGTGAGCAGTGGTGTAGTGTGTGGGCGTGGTGTGGGCAGTGGTGTAGTGCTGTGGGAGTGGTGTGGGCAGTTGTGTAGCGCTGTGGGAGTGGTGTGGGTTGTGGTGTAGCGCTGTGGGAGTGGTGTGGGCAGTGGTGTAGCACTGTGGGAGTGGTGTGGGCAGTGGTGTAGTGCTGTGGTAGTGGTGTGGGCAGTGGTGTAGCAATGTGGGAGTGGTGTGGGCAGTGGTGTAGCGCTGTGGGAGTGGTGTGGGCAGTGGTGTAGCGCTGTGGGATTGGTGTGGGCAGTGGTGTAGTGCTGTGGGAGTGGTGTGGGCAGTGGTGTAGTGCTGTGGGAGTGGTGTGGGCAGTGGTGTAGCGCTGTGGGAGTGGTGTGGGCAGTGGTGTAGCGCTGTGGGAGTTGTGTGGGCAGTGGTGTAGCGCTGTGGTAGTGGTATGGGCAGTGGTGTAGCGCTGTGGGAGTGATGTGGGCAGTGTTGTAGCGCTGTGGTAGTGGTGTGGGCAGTGGTGTAGCGCTGTGGGAGTGGTGTGGGCAGTGGTGTAGCGCTGTGGGAGTGGTGTGGGTTGTGGTGTTGCGCTGTGGGAGTTGTGTGGGTTGTGGTGTTGCGCTGTGGGAGTGGTGTGGGTTGTGGTATAGGTCTTTGGGCTAGGTGTAGTCAGTGGTGTGGGCATTAGTTTAGCGCCTTTGGAGTGGTGTGGGCAGTGGTGTAGTGCTGTGGGAGTGGTGTGGGCAGTGTTGTAGTGCTGTGGGAGTGGTGTGGGCAGTGGTGTAGCGCTGTGGGAGTGGTGTGGGCAGTGGTGTAGCGCTGTGGGAGTGGTGTGGGCAGTGGTGTAGCGCTGTGGGAGTGGTGTGGGCAGTGGTGTAGTGCTGTGGGAGTGGTGTGGGCAGCGGTGTTGCGCTGTGGGTGTGGTGTGGGCAGTGGTGTAGCGCTGTGGGAGTTGTGTGGGCAGTGGTGTAGTGCTGTGGGAGTGGTGTGTGCATTATTGTAGCGCTGTTTGTGTGGTGTGGGTTAGGGTTAGTTTAGCGCTGTGGGATGGTGTGATATGTGGAGTAAGCTGCGGGAGTGGTGAGGGGAGTGGTGTAGTGCTGTGGGTGTGGTGTGGTCAGTGGTGTAGCGCTGTGGGAGTGGTGTGGGTTGTAGTGTAGTGTTGTTGAATGGTGTGGGTTGTGGTGTAGCTCTGCGGCAGAGGTGTGTGTTATGGTCTAGTGCTGTGGGAGTGGTGTGAGCAGTGGTGTAGAGCTCTGGGAGTGGTGTGGGTTGTAGTGTAGTGTTGTGGGAGTGGTGTGGGCAGTGGTGTAGTGCTGTGGGAGTGGTGTGGGCAGTGGTGTAGTGTTGTGGGAGTGGTGTGGGCAGTGGTTTATCGCTGTTGGAGTGGTGTGGGCTGTGGTGTAGCGCTGTGGGAGTGGTGTGGGCAGTGGTGTAGCGCTGTGGGAGTGGTGTGGGCAGTGGTGTAGCGCTGTTGGAGTGGTGTGGGCTGTGGTGTAGCTCTGCGGGAGAGGTGTGGGCATTATTGTAGCGCTGTTTGAGTGGTGTGGGTTAGGGTTAGTTTAGCGCTGTGGGATGGTGTGATATGTGGAGTAAGCTGCGGGAGTGGTGTGGGCAGTGGTGTAGTGCTGTGGGAGTGGTATGGGCAATTGTGTAGCGCTGAGGGAGTGTTGTGGGCAGTGGTGTTTTGCTGTGGGAGTGGTGTGGACAGTGGTGTAGCGCTGTGGGAGTGGTGTGGGCAGTGGTGTAGCGCTGTGGGAGTGGTGTGGGCAGAGGTGTAGCGCTAAGGGAGTGGTGTGGGCAGTGGTTTTGTGCTGTGGGAGTGGTGTGGGCAGTGGTGTAGCGCTGTGGGATTGAAGTGGGCAGTGGTGTAGCGCTGTGGGAGTGGTGTGGGCAGAGGTGTAGCGCTAAGGGAGTGGTGTGGGCAGTGGTTTTGTTCTGTGGGAGTGGTGTGGGGAGTGCTGTAGTGCTGTGGGAGTGGTGTGAGCAGTGGTGTAGCGCTGTGGGAGTGTTGTGAGCAGTGGTGTAGAGCTGTAAGAGTGGTGTGGGCAGTTGTGTAGCGCTTTGGGAGTGGTGTGGGCAGTGGTGTAGCGCTGTGGTAGTGGTGTGGGCATTGGTGTTTTCTGTCGGAGTGGTGTGGGCAGTGGTGTAGTGCTGTGGGAGTGGTGTGGGCAGTGGTGTAGCGCTGTGGGAGTGGTGTGGGTTGTGGTGTAGCTCTGCGGGAGAGGTGTGGGCATTAGTCTAGCGCTGTTTGAGTGGTGTGGTCAGCGGTGTAGCGCTGAGGGAGTGTTGTGGGCAGTGGTATAGTGCTGTGGGAGTGGTGTGGGTTGTGGTGTAGCTCTGCGGGAGAGGTGTGGGCATTAGTCTAGCGGTGTTTGAGTGGTGTGGTCAGTGGTGTAGCGCTGAGGGAGTGTTGTGGGCAGTGGTATAGTGCTGTGGGAGTGGTGTGGGCAGTGGTGTAGTGGTTTGGGAGTGTTGTGGGCAGCGGTGTAGCGCTGTGAGAGTGGTGTGGGCAATGGTGTAGCGCTATTGGCGTGAAGTGGGAAGTGGTGTAGCGATGTGGGTGTGGTGTGGGCAGTGGTGTAACGCTGTGGGAGTGTTGTGGTCAGTGGTGTAACGCTGTGGTAGTGGTGTGGGCTGTGGTTTAACGCTGTGGGAGTGATGTGGGCTGTGCTGCAGTGCTGTGGGAGTGGTGTGGGCAGTGGTGTAACGCTGTGGGAGTGTTGTGGTCAGTGGTGTAGCGCTGTGGGAGTGGTGTGGGCAGTGGTGTAACCCTGTGGGAGTGGTGTGGGCAGTGGTGTAGCGTTGTGGGTGTGGTGTGGGCAGTGGTGTAGCGCTTTGGGAATGGTGTGGGCAGTGGTGTAACGGTCTGGGAGTGGTGTGGGCAGTGTTGTAGTGCTGTGGGGGTGGTGTGGGCAGTGTTATGGCGCTGTGGGAGTGGTGTGGGCAGTGGTGTAGCGCTGTGGGAGTGGTGTGGGTTGTGGTGTAGCTCTGCGGGAGAGGTGTGGTCAGTGGTGTAGTGCTGTGGGATTGGTGTGGGCAGTGGTGTAGCGCTGTGGGACTGGTGTGGGCAGTTGTGTAGCGCTGTGGGAGTGGTGTGGGCAGTGGTGTAGCGCTGTGCGTGTGGTGTGGGCAGCGGTGTAGCGCTGTGTGAGTGGTGTGGGCAGTGGTGTAGCGCTGTGGGAGTGGTGTGGGCAGTGGTGTAGCGCTATTGGCGTGAAGTGGGAAGTGGTGTAGCGATGTGAGAGTGGTGTAGGCAGTGGTGTAGTGCTTTGGGACTGGTGTGGGCAGTGGTGTAACGCTGTGGAAGTGTTGTGGTCAGTGGTGTAACGCAGTGGTAGTGGTGTGGGCTGTGGTTTAACGCTGTGGGAGTGATGTGGGCTGTGGTGTAGCGCTGTGGGAGTGGTGTGGGCAGTGGTGTAGCGCTGTGGGAGTGGTGTGGGCAGTGGTGTAACCCTGTGGGAGTGGGGTGGGCAGTGGTGTAGCGTTGTGGGAGTGGCGTGGGCAGTGGTGTAGTGCTGTGGGAGTGGTGTGGGTAGCGGTGTAGTGCTGTGGGAGTGGTATGGGCAGTTGTGTAGCGCTTAGGGAGTGTTGTGGGCAGTGGTGTAAAGTTGTGCGGGTGGTGTGGGCAGTGGTGTAGCGCTGTGGGAGTGGTGTGGGCAGTGGTGTAGCGCTGTGGGAGTGGTGTGGCAGTGGTGTAGTGCTGTGGGAGTGGTGTGGGCGGTGGTGTAGCGCTGTGGGAGTGGTGTGGGCCGTGGTGTTTTGCTGTGGGAGTGGTGTCGGCAGCGGTGTAGCGCTGTGGGAGTGGTGTGGGCAGAGGTGTAGTGCTGTGGGAGTGGTGTGGGCAGTGGTGTAGCGCTGTGGGAGTGTTGTGGACAGTGGTGTAGTACTGGGGGTGTGGTGTGGGCAGTGGTGTAGTACTTTGGGAGTGGTGTGGGCAGTGGTGAAGTGGTTTGGGAGTGGTGTGGGCAGTGGTGTAGTGCTTTGTGAGAGTTGTGGGCAGTGGTGTAACGCTGTGGGAGTGGTGTGGGCACCGGTGTAGCGCTGTGGGAGTGGTGTGGGTTGTGGTGTAACGCTGTCCGAATGGTGCGGGCAGTAGTGTAGCGCTGTGGGATGGTGTGGGTTGTGGTGCAGTGCTGTGGTAGTGGTGTGGGCAGTGGTGTAATGCTGTGGGATTGGTGTGGGCAGTGGTGTAGCGCTTGTGGGAGTGTTGTGGGCAGTGGTGTAGCGCTGTGGGTGTGGTGTGGGTTGAGGTGTAGCGTTGTGGGAGTGGTGTGGGCAGTGGTGTAGTGCTGTGCGAGTGGTGTGGGCAGTGCTGTAGTGTGTGGGAGTGGTGTGAGCAGTGGTGTAGATCTGTAAGAGCGGTGTGGGCAGTTGTGTACGCTGAGGGAGTGTTTTGGGCAGTGGTGTAACGCTGTGGGAGTGTTGTGGGCAGTGGTATAGCGCTGTGGGAGTGGTGTGGGCAGTGGTGTAGCGCTGTGGGAGTGGTGTGGATAGTGGTGTAGAGCTGTGGGAGTGGTGTGGGCAGTGGTGTAACGCTGTGGGAGTGTTGTGGGCAGTGGTGTAGCGCTGTGGGAGTGTTGTGGGAAGTGGTGTAGTACTTTAGGAGTGGTGTGGGCAGTGGTGTAGCGCTGTGGGAGTGGTGTGGTCAGTGGTGTAGTGCTGTGGGATTGGTGTGGGCAGTGGTGTAGCGCTGTGGGAGTGGTGTGGGCAGCGGTGTAGCGCTGTGGGACTGGTGTGGGCAGTGGTGTAGCGCTGTGGGAGTGGTGTGGGCAGCGGTGTAGCGCTGTGGGAGTGGTGTGGGCAGTGGTGTGGCGCTGTGGGAGTGGTGTGGGCAGCGGTGTAGCGCTGTGGGACTGGTGTGGGCAGTTCTGTAGCGCTGAGGGAGTGTTGTGGGCAGTGGTATAGTGCTGTGGGAGTGGTGTGGGCAGCGGTGTAGCGCTGTGAGAGTGGTGTGGGCAATGGTGTAGCCAGGTGGGAGTGGTGTGGGCAGTGGTGTAGCGCTGTGGGAGTGATGTGGGCTGTGGTTTAACGCTGTGGGAGTGATGTGGGCTGTGATGTAGTGCTGTGGGAGTGGAGTGGGCAGTAGTGTGGGCAGGGGTGTAGTGCTGTGGGAGTGGTGTGGGCAGGGGTGTAGTGCTGTGGGTGTGGTGTGGGCTGTGGTTTAACGCTGTGGGAGTGATGTGGGCTGTGGTGCAGTGCTGTGGGAGTGGTGTGGGCTGTGGTGTAGCGCTGTGGGAGTGGTGTGGGCAGTGGTGTAGCGCTGTGGGAGTGGTGTGGGTAGCGGTGTAGCGTTGTGGGAGTGGTGTGGTCAGTGGTGTAGTGCTGTGGGAGTGGTGTGGGTAGCGGTGTAGCGCTGTGGGACTGGTATGGGCAGCGGTGTAGTGCTGTGGGAGTGGTATGGGCAGTTGTGCAGCGCTTAGGGAGTGTTGTGGGCAGTGGTGTTTTACTGTGGGAGTTGTGTGGGCAGTGGTGTAGTGCTTTGGGAGTGTTGTGGGCAGTGGTATAAAGTTGTGCGGGTGGTGTGGGCAGTGGTGTTTTGCTGTGGGATTGGTGTGGGCAGTGGTGCAACGTTGTGCCTGTGGTGTGTGCAGTGGTGTAACGCTGTGGGAGTGGTGTGGACAGAGGTGTAGTGCTGTGGGAGTGGTGTGGGCAGTGGTATAGCGCTGTGGGAGTGGTGTGGGTTGTGGTGTAGCGCTGTCCGAATGGTGCGGGCAGTGGTGTAGCGCTGTGGGATGGTGTTGCGTGTGGTGCAGTGCTGTGGGAGTGGTGTGGGCAGTGGTGTAATGCTGTGGGATTGGTGTGGGCAGTGGTGTAGTGTGTGGGAGTGGTGTGGGCAGTGGTGTAGTGCTGTGGGAGTGGTGTGGGCAGTGGTGTAGTGCTGTGGGAGTGGTGTTAGCTGTGCTGTAGTGTGTGGGAGTGGTGTGGGCAGTGGTGTAGTGTGTGGGAGTGGTGTGGGCAGTGGTGTAGTGCTGTGGGAGTGGTGTGGGCAGTGGTGTAGGGCTGTGGGAGTGGTGTGGGCAGTGCTGTAGTGTGTGGGAGTGGTGTGGGCAGTGGTGTAGTGTGTGGGAGTGGTGTGGGCAGTGGTGTAGTGCTGTGGGAGTGGTGTGGGCAGTGGTGTAGTGCTGTGGGAGTGGTGTGGGCAGTGGTGTAGCGCTGTGGGAGTGGTGTGGGCAATGGTTTAGCGCTGTGGGATTGGTGTGGGCAGTGGTGTAGCGCTTGTGGAAGTGTTGTGGGCAGTGCTGTAGTGTGTGGGAGTGGTGTGGGCAGTGGTGTAGTGCTGTGGGAGTGGTGTGGGCAGTGCTGTAGTGTGTGGGAGTGGTGTGGGCAGTGGTGTAGTGCTGTGGGAGTGGTGTGGGCAGTGCTGTAGTGTGTGGGAGTGGTGTGGGCAATGGTGTAGTTTGTGGGAGTGGTGTGGGCAGTGGTGTAGCGCTGTGGGATTGATGTGGGCTGTGGTGTAGCGCTGTGGGAGTGTTGTGGGCAGCTGTGTAGTGCTGTGGGAGTGGTGTGGGCAGTGGTGAAGCTCTGTGGGAGTGGTGTGGGCAGTGGTGTAGCGCTGTTTGGGTGGTGTGGGCAGTGGTGTAGCGCTGTGGGAGTGGTGTGGGCAGTGGTGTAGTGCTGTGGGAGTGGTGTGGGCAGTGGTGTAGTGCTGTGGGAGTGGTGTGGGCAGTGGTGTAGCGCTGTGGGAGTGATGTGGGCAGTGGTGTAGCGCGGTGGGATTGGTGTGGGCATTGATGAAGTGCTGTGGTTTTGGTGTGGGCAGTGGTGTAGTGCTGTGGGAGTGGTGTTGGCAGTGGTTTAGCGCTGTGGTTGTGGTGTGGGCAATGGTGTAGCGCTGTGGGAGTGGTGTGACCAGTGGTGTCGCGCTGTTGGAGTGGTGTGGGCTGTAGTGTAGCGCTGTGGATGTGGTGTGGGCAGTGATGTAGCGCTGTGGGAGTGTTGTGGGTAGTCGTGTAGCGCTGTGGGAGTGGTGTGGGCATTAGTGTAGCGCTGGGGGAGTGGTGTGGGCAGTGGTGTAGTGCTGTGGGAATGGTGTGGACAGTGGTGTAGCGCTGTGGGAGTGTTGTGGCTAGTGGTGTAGCGCAGTGGGAGTGGTTTGGGCAGTGGTGTAGCGCAGTGGGAGTGTTGTGGGTAGTCGTGTAGCGCTGTGGGAGTGGTGTGGGCAGTGGTGTAGCGCAGTGGGAGTGGTGTGGGCAGCGGTGTAGCTCTGTGGGATGGTGTGGGTTGTGGTGTAGCGCTTGCGGGAGTGTTGTGGGCAGTGCTTTAGTGTGTGGGAGTGGTGTGGGCAGTGGTGTAGCGCTGCGTGAGTGGTGTGGGCAGTGGTGTAGCGCTGTGGGAGTGGTGTTGGCAGTGGTGTAGTGCTGTGGGAGTGGTGTGAGCAGTGGTGTAGCGCTGTGGGAGTGGTGTGGGCAGTGGTGTAGCGCTGTGGGAGTGGTGTGGGCAGTGGTGTAGTGCTGTGGGAGTGGTGAGGGCAGTTGTGTATCGCTGTGGGATTGATGTGGGCTGTGGTGTAGCGCTGTGGGAGTGGTGTGGGCAGTGGTGTAGCGCTGTGGGAGTGATGTGGGCAATGGTGTAGCGCTGTGAGAGTGATGTGGGCAGTGGTGTAACGCTGTGGGAGTGGTGTGGGCATTAATGTAGCGCTGTGGGAGTGGTGTGGTCAGTGGTGTAGCGCTGTGGGTATGGTGTGGGCAGTGGTGTAGCGCTGTGGGAGTGGTGTGGGTTGTGGTGTAGCGCTGTGGGATGGTCTTGGTTGTGGTGTAGTGCTGTGGGAGTGGTGTGGGTAGTGGTGTAGCGCTGTGGGTGTGGTGTGGGCAGTGGTGTAACGCTGTGGGTGTGGTGTGGGCATTCGTCTAGTATGTGGAAGTGCTTTGGGTAGTGGTGTAGTGCTGTGGGTGTGGTGTGGGCAGTGGTGTAACGCTGTGGGTGTGGTGTGGGCAGTGGTGTAGTGCTTTGTGAGAGTTGTGGGCAGTGGTGTAACGCTGTGGGAGTGTTGAGTGCAGTAGTATATCGCTGTGGGTATGGTGTGGGCAGCGTTGTAGCACTGTGTGAGTGGTGTGGGAATTAGTGTAGAGCTGTGGGTGTGATGTGAGCAGTGGTGTAGCGCTGTGGGAGTGGTGTGGGTTGTGGTGTAGCGCTGTCCGAATGGTGCGGGCAGTCGTGTAGCGCTGTGGGAGTGGAGTGGGAAGTGGTGTAGTGCTGTGGGAGTGGTGTGGGCAGTGGTGTAGTGCTGTGGGTGTGGTGTGGGCAGAGGTGTAGCGCTTGTGGGAGTGTTGTGGGCAGTGCTGTAGTGTGTGGGAGTGGTGTGGGCAGTGCTGTAGTGTGTGGGAGTGGTGTGGGCAGTGGTGTAGCGCTGTGGGAGTGGTGTTGGCAGTGGTGTCGCGCTGTTGGAGTGGTGTGGGCAGTGGTGTAGCGCAGTGGATGTGGTGTGGGCAGTGATGTAGCGCTGTGGGAGAGGTTTGGGCATTAGTGTAGTGCTGGGGGAGTGGTGTGTGCGGTGGTGTAGCGCTGTGGGAATGGTGTGGACAGTGGTGTAGCGCTGTGGGAGTGTTGTGGGTAGTGGTGTAGCGCTGTGGGTGTGGTGTGGGTAGTGGTGTAGCGCAGTGGGAGTGGTTTGGGCAGTGGTGTAGCGCAGTGGGAGTGTTGTGGGTAGTGGTGTAGCGCTGTGGGAGTGGTGTGGGCAGTGGTGTAGTGCTGTGGGAGTGGTTTGGGCAGTGGTGTAGCGCAGTGGGAGTGTTGTGGGTAGTGGTGTAGTTCTGTGGGAGTGGTGTGGGCAGTGGTGTAGCGCAGTGGGAGTGGTTTGGGCAGTGGTGTAGCGCTGTGGGGGTTACGTGGGCAGGTGTGTAGTGCTGTGGGAGTGGTGTGGGCAGTGGTGTAGCGCTGTGGGAGTGGTGTGTGCAGTGGTATATCGCTGTGGGTGTGGTGTGGGCAGCGGTGTAGCGCTGTGGGAGTGGTGTGGGTTGTGGTGTAGTGTGTGGGAGTGGTGTGGGCAGTGGTGTAGTGCTGTGCGAGCGGTGTGGGCAGTGGTGTAGTGCTGTGGGAGTGGTGTGGGCAGTGCTGTAGTGTGTGGGAATGGTGTGGGCATTGGTGAAGCGCTTTGAGAGTGGTGTGGGCAGTGGTGTAGCGATGTGGGAGTGGTGTGGGCAGTGGTGTAGTGCTGTGGGAATGGTGTGGGCAGTGTTGTAGTGTGTGGAAGTGGTGTGGGCAGTGTTGCAGTGCTGTGGGAGTGGTGTGGGCAGTGCTGTAGTGTGTGGGAGTGGTCTGGGCAGTGGTGTAGTGTGTGGGAATGGTGTGGGCAGTGGTGTAGTGCTGTAGGAGTGGTGTGGGCAGTGCTGTAGTGTGTGGCAGTGGTGTGAGCAGTGCTGTAGTGTGTGGGAGTGGTGTGGGCAGTGGTGTAGCGCTGTTGGAGTGGTGTGGGCAGTGGTGAAGCGCTGTGGTTGTGGTGTGCGCAGTGGTGTAGCGCTGTGGGAGTGGTGTGGGCAGTGGTGTAGCGCTGTGGGAGTGGTGTGGGCAGTGGTGTAGCGCTGTGGTTGTGGTGTGCGCAGTGGTGTAGTGCTGTGAGATTGGTGTGGGCAGTGGTGTAGCGCTGTGGTTGTGGTGTGCGCAGTGGTGTAGCGCTGTGGGAGTGGTGTGCGCAGTGGTGTAGCGCTGTGGTAGTGGTGTGGGCAGCTGTGTAGTGCTGTGTTATTGGTGTGGGCTGTGGTGTAGTGTGTGGGAGTGGTGTGGGCAGTGGTGTAGTGCTGTGCGAGCGGTGTGGGCAGTGGTGTAGTGCTGTGGGAGTGGTGTGGGCAGTGCTGTAGTGTGTGGGAGTGGTGTGGGCAGTGGTGTAGTGCTGTGGGAGTGGTGTGGGCAGTGCTGTAGTGTGTGGGAGTGGTGTGGGCAGTGGTGTAGTGCTGTGGGAGTGGTGTGGGCAGTGCTGTAGTGTGTGGGAGTGGTGTGGGCAATGGTGTAGTTTGTGGGAGTGGTGTGGGCAGTGGTGTAGCGCTGTGGGATTGATGTGGGCTGTGGTGTAGCGCTGTGGGAGTGTTGTGGGCAGCTGTGTAGTGCTGTGGGAGTGGTGTGGGCAGTGGTGAAGCTCTGTGGGAGTGGTGTGGGCAGTGGTGTAGCGCTGTTTGGGTGGTGTGGGCAGTGGTGTAGCGCTGTGGGAGTGGTGTGGGCAGTGGTGTAGTGCTGTGGGAGTGGTGTGGGCAGTGGTGTAGTGCTGTGGGAGTGGTGTGGGCAGTGGTGTAGCGCTGTGGGAGTGATGTGGGCAGTGGTGTAGCGCGGTGGGATTGGTGTGGGCATTGATGAAGTGCTGTGGTTTTGGTGTGGGCAGTGGTGTAGTGCTGTGGGAGTGGTGTTGGCAGTGGTTTAGCGCTGTGGTTGTGGTGTGGGCAATGGTGTAGCGCTGTGGGAGTGGTGTGACCAGTGGTGTCGCGCTGTTGGAGTGGTGTGGGCTGTAGTGTAGCGCTGTGGATGTGGTGTGGGCAGTGATGTAGCGCTGTGGGAGTGTTGTGGGTAGTCGTGTAGCGCTGTGGGAGTGGTGTGGGCATTAGTGTAGCGCTGGGGGAGTGGTGTGGGCAGTGGTGTAGTGCTGTGGGAATGGTGTGGACAGTGGTGTAGCGCTGTGGGAGTGTTGTGGCTAGTGGTGTAGCGCAGTGGGAGTGGTTTGGGCAGTGGTGTAGCGCAGTGGGAGTGTTGTGGGTAGTCGTGTAGCGCTGTGGGAGTGGTGTGGGCAGTGGTGTAGCGCAGTGGGAGTGGTGTGGGCAGCGGTGTAGCTCTGTGGGATGGTGTGGGTTGTGGTGTAGCGCTTGCGGGAGTGTTGTGGGCAGTGCTTTAGTGTGTGGGAGTGGTGTGGGCAGTGGTGTAGCGCTGCGTGAGTGGTGTGGGCAGTGGTGTAGCGCTGTGGGAGTGGTGTTGGCAGTGGTGTAGTGCTGTGGGAGTGGTGTGAGCAGTGGTGTAGCGCTGTGGGAGTGGTGTGGGCAGTGGTGTAGCGCTGTGGGAGTGGTGTGGGCAGTGGTGTAGTGCTGTGGGAGTGGTGAGGGCAGTTGTGTATCGCTGTGGGATTGATGTGGGCTGTGGTGTAGCGCTGTGGGAGTGGTGTGGGCAGTGGTGTAGCGCTGTGGGAGTGATGTGGGCAATGGTGTAGCGCTGTGAGAGTGATGTGGGCAGTGGTGTAACGCTGTGGGAGTGGTGTGGGCATTAATGTAGCGCTGTGGGAGTGGTGTGGTCAGTGGTGTAGCGCTGTGGGTATGGTGTGGGCAGTGGTGTAGCGCTGTGGGAGTGGTGTGGGTTGTGGTGTAGCGCTGTGGGATGGTCTTGGTTGTGGTGTAGTGCTGTGGGAGTGGTG
>NW_027598109.1:0-54231 GCF_964194155.1 Cetorhinus maximus
TGAGGGGCCTGGGCTGAGGGCCTGGGCCCTAGGCCTCAATAGCTGGGCCCAACAGTTCATCAGTGAGGCCTGTGGGTCAAATTCAACTCTTGGATCCACAGACTATCCCCCTCACTTCAGGGTGGGAGAGCTCACTGCCTCTCCTTCGGGGGCGGGAGGGTCGGCCGCTCCCCTTCAGGTGGGGGCCACAGGACCTGCCATTCCAGTTATCTCCATGAGAAAAGACTAGGGAAACTTGTTTGTCTTCCAGTAGGGTCGCTTGGGAACTGACCTGGAGGGAGACAGAGTGAGTTCAAGCAACAGGAACAGTAGATCAGATCGCTTCAGATGAGACTGTGATAATGAAGCGAGGGGACTCAGGGACTGAGCAACATAAGGAAACCTTCAACTGATGTGGGAAAGTCCTCAAACAGAGAGAGATTGATATTTCAATTAGGTACTGTGATCTCTCGAAACGAATGAGTGAAGATGGGCTGAATGGCCTTTGCGCCATCTATCTCTACTTCGGGAAATCTTTCAACCATACGGTTATTACCTCCAGATAGGAATATTTCAATGGCAGGCCTACACTCTGCAACTCATCTAAATCCCTGCTGCCCTGTATCCTAACTTGCACCAGGTCCTATTCATCACTACCCACGATGCTCGTTGACCTACTCTGGCTCCGAGTCCTCAATTTTAAAATTCTCTTTTTCTAATCCCTACAACCCTCCCTATCTCTGTAACTTCCTCCAGCCCCCAAAACCCTCCCGATTTCAGTAACCTCTTCCAGCCCTTACAATCCCCCCGAACTCAGTAACCTCTTCCAACCCCTACAACCCTCCTTATCTGTCACCTCCTCCAGCCCCAACAAACCTCCCTATCTCTGTAACCTCCTCCAGCCCCTACAACCCTCCCTATCTCTGTAACCTCCTCCAGCCCCTACAACCCTCCCTATCTCTGTAACCTGCTCCAGTCACTACAACCCTCCCTATCTCTAACCTCCTCCAGCCCCTACAACCCTATCTCTGTCACTTCCTCCAGACTCCTACAACCCTCCCTATCTCTGTAACCTCCTCCAGCCCCTACCCCACCCATTCCTCTACCCTTCCCCAACCCCTTCCCCACCCCCATTCCCCTTCACCATCCCCTTCACTCACCCCTTCCCCTCCCCCATTTCCTTCACTCACCCCATTCCCCTTCACCATCCCCTTCACTCACCCACTTCCCCTCCCCCATCCCCTTCACTCACACCTTTCCCTCCCCCATTCCCAACACTCACCCCCATCCCCTAACTCCATCCCCTCCACTCAACCCCTTCCCCTTCACCATCTCCATAACTCACCACCTTCCCCTCCCCATCCCCTTCACTCACCCCCTTCCCCTTCACCATCCCCTTCACTCAACCCCTTTCCCTCTCTAATCCCATTCAATCATCCCCTTCACATGCCCCATCCCCTTCACTCATCCCATTCCCCTCCCCCATCCCCTTCACTCACTCCCTTCCACACCCCCATCCCCTTCACTCTCCCCATTCCGCTCCCCAATCCCCTTCACTTACCCCCTTCCCCTCCCCCATTCCTTTCACTCACCCCCTTCCCCTCCCCCATCCCATTCACTCAACCCCATCCCCTCCCCCAACCCCTTCACTCACATCCTTCCACTCACCCATTCCCATTCCTCACACCCTTTCCCTCCACATCCCCTTCACTCACCCCATTCCCCTCCCCAATCCCCTTCACTTACCCCCTTCCCCTCCCCCATTCCCTACACTCACCCCCTTCCCCCACCCCATCCCCTTCACTCACCCTCTTCCCCTTCACCATCCCCCTCACTCACCCCCTTCCCCTCCCACATCCCCTTCACTCACCCCCTTCCCCTTCACCAACCTCTTCACTCACCCCCTTCCCCTCCCCCATCCCCTTCACTCATCCACTTCCCCTTCACCATCCCCTTCACTCGTCCCCTTCCCCTGCCCATCCACTGCACTCACCCCCTTCCCCTTCACCATCCCCTTCACTCACCCCCTTCCCTTCCCCCATCCCCTTCACTCATCCCCTTCCCCTCCCCCATCCTCTTCACTCACTCCCTTCCCCACCCCCTTCTTTTTCACTCAACCCCTTCCCCTCCCCCATCCCGTTCACTCACCCCCTTCCCCTCCCCCATCCCCTTCACTCACTCCCTTCGCCTCCCCAATCCCCTTCACTAACCCCCTTCCCCTCCCCCATCCCGTTCACTCATCCCCTTCCCCTCCCCCATCCTCTTCACTCACCCCCTTCCCCTCCCCATCCCCTTCACTCACCCCCTTCCCCTTCACCATCCCCTTCACTCAACCCCTTTCCCTCTCTAATCCCATTCACTCATCCCCTTCACCTGCCCCATCCCCTTCACTCATCCCATTCCCCTCCCCCATCCCCTTCACTCACTCCCTTCCACACCCCCATCCCCTTCACTCACCCCATTCCCCTCCCCAATCCCCTTCACTTACCCCCTTCCCCTCCCCCATTCCCTACACTCACCCCCTTCCCCCACCCCATCCCCTTCACTCACCCTCTTCCCCTTCACCATCCCCCTCACTCACCCCCTTCCCCTCCCACATCCCCTTCACTCACCCCCTTCCCCTTCACCAACCTCTTCACTCACCCCCTTCCCCTCCCCCATCCCCTTCACTCATCCACTTCCCCTTCACCATCCCCTTCACTCGTCCCCTTCCCCTGCCCATCCACTGCACTCACCCCCTTCCCCTTCACCATCCCCTTCACTCACCCCCTTCCCTTCCCCCATCCCCTTCACTCATCCCCTTCCCCTCCCCCATCCTCTTCACTCACTCCCTTCCCCACCCCCTTCTTTTTCACTCAACCCCTTCCCCTCCCCCATCCCGTTCACTCACCCCCTTCCCCTCCCCCATCCCCTTCACTCACTCCCTTCGCCTCCCCAATCCCCTTCACTAACCCCCTTCCCCTCCCCCATCCCGTTCACTCATCCCCTTCCCCTCCCCCATCCTCTTCACTCACTCCCTTCACCTCCCCCGTCCCCTTCACTCAACCCCTTCCCCTCCCCCATCCCATTCACTCACCCCCTTCCCCTCCCCCATCCCCTTCACTCACCCCTTCCCCTCCCCAATTCCCTTCACTCAGCCCCGTCTCCTCCCCCATCCCCTTCACTCACCCCCCTTCCCCTTCACCATCCCCTTCACTCGTCCCCTTCCCCTGCCCATCCCCTTCACTCAGCCCCTTCCCCTTCACCATCCCCTTCACTCACCCCCTTCCCCTTCACCACACCTTTCACTCACCCCCTTCCCCTCCCCCCATCCCCTTCACTGATCCCCTTCCCCACCCCCATCCCCTTCACTCACTCCCTTTGCCTCCCCAATCCCCCTCACTCACCCCCTTCCCCTCCCCCATCCCCTTCACTCACCCCCATCCCCTCCCCCAACCCATTCACTCACCCCTTCCCCTCTCCCATCCCCTTCACTCACCCCCTTCCCATTCACCATCCCCTTCACTCGTCCCCTTTCCCTGCCCCTCCCCTTCACTCACCCCCTTCCCCTCCCCCATCCCCTTCACTGATCCACTTCCCCTCCCCCATCCCCTTCACTCACTCCCTTCCCCTCCCCCATCCCGTTCACTCACCCCCTTCCCCTCCCCATCCCCTTCGCTCACCACCTTCCCCTCCCCCATCCCCTTCACTCACCCCTTCCCCTCCCCCATCCCCTTCACTCACCCCCTTCCCCTCCCCCATCCCCTTCACTCACCTCCTTCCCCACCCCGTCCCCTTCACTAGTCCCCTTCCCCTGCCCATCCCCTTCACTAACCCCCTTCCCCTTCACCATCCCCTTCACTCATCCCCTTCCCCTCCCCCATCCCCTTCACTAACCCCCTTCCCCTTCACCATCCCCTTCACTCATCCCCTTCCCCTCTCCAATCACCTTCACTCACCCCCTTCCCCTCCCCCATTCCCTTCACTCTCCCCCTTCCCCTTTACCATCCCGTTCACTCACCCCCTTCCCCTCCCCCCATCCCCTTCCCCGCCCCAACCCCTTCCTCTCCCCATCCCCTTCCCCCTCCCCATCCCCTTCACCTCCCCCATTCCCTTCTCCTCCCCCATCCCCTTCCCCTCCCCCATCCCCTCCCTTTCCCCATCCCCTTCCCCTCCCCCCATGCCCTTCCCCTCCCCAATGCCATTCCCCTCCCCCATCCCCTTCCCCTCCCCATCCCCTTCCCTTACAGCATCCATTCCCTCTCCCCTTCCCACCTCCGCCTCCCCATCCCAACTCCACCATCCTCCCTTCCCCAACACGCTCCCCTTCCCCTCCCCCCTCCCCCCCCCCTACCCCCTCTACCCCTCCACCTCCCCCTAACCATCCCTTCCCCACCCCCTGCCCCACACGCCTTCCCCTCTCCCTTCCCTACCCCTTCCCATCCCCCTTCCCCACCCATTCCACTCCCCTTCCCCACCCCCTTCCCCACCCCCATACCCCTTCACTCATCCCCTTCCTCTCCCCCATCCCCTTCACCTCCACCATCCCCTTCACTCACCCCTTCCCCTCCCCCATCCCCTTCACTCACCCCCTTCACCTCCACCATCCCCTTCAATCACCCCATTCCCCTTCACCATCCCCTTCCCTCACCCACTTCCCCTCCCCCCATCCCCTTCACTCACCCCTTCCCCTCCCCCATTCCCTACACTCACCCCCTTCCCCTACCCCATCCCCTCCACTCAACCCCTTCCCCTTCACCATCTCCTTAACTCACCCCCTTCCCCTCCCCATCCCCTTCACTCACCCCCTTCACCTTCACCATCCCCTTCACTCAACCCCTTTCCCTCTCTAATCCCATTCACTCATCCCCTTCACCTGCCCCATCCCCTTCACTCATCCCATTCCCCTCCCCCATCCCCTTCACTCACTCCCTTCCACACCCCCATCCCCTTCACTCACCCCATTCCCCTCCCCAATCCCCTTCACTTACCCCCTTCCCCTCCCCCATTCCTTTCACTCACCCCCTTCCCCTCCCCCATCCCATTCACTCATCCCCTTCCCCTCCCCCAACACCTTCAATCACATCCTTCCCCTTCCCCTCACCCATTCCCATTCCTCACACCCTTTCCCTCCACATCCCCTTCACTCACCCCCTTCCCCTTCACCATCCCCTTCACTCAACCCTTCCCCTACCCCATTCCCTTCACTCGTCCCCTTCCCTCCCCCATCCCTCTCACTCGTCCCCTTCCCCTCCCCCATCCCCTGCACTCACCCCCCTTCCCCTACCCCATCCTCTTCACTCACCCCCTTCCCCTTCACCATCACCTTCACTCACCCCCTTCCCCACCCCCATCCCCTTCATTCACCCCTTCCCCCTCCCCCATTCTCTTCACTCACCCCCTTCCCCTTCACCATCCCCTTCACTCACCCCCTTCGCTTCCACCATCCCCTTCACTCACCCCTTCCCCTCCCCCATTCCCTACACTCACCCCCTTCCCCCACCCCATACCCTTCACTCACCCCCTTCCCCTTCACCATCCCCTTCACTCACCCCCTTCCCCTCCCCCATCCCCTTCACTCACCCCCTTCCCCTTCACCAACCCCTTCACTCACCCCCTTCCCCTCCCCCATCCCCTTCACTCGTCCCCTTCCCCTGCCCATCCCCTTCTCTCACCCCCTTCCCCTCTCCCATCCCCTTCACTCACCCCCTTCCCCTTCACCACCCCCTTCACTCACCTCCTTCCCTTCCCCCATCCACTTCACTCATCCCCTTCCCCTCCCCCATCCCCTTCACTCACTCCCTTCCCCACCCCCGTCCCCTTCGCTCAACCCCTTCCCCTCCCCCATCCCGTTCACTCACCCCCTTCCCCTCCCCCATCCCCTTCACTCACTCCCTTCGCCTCCCCAATCCCCTTCACTCACCCCCTTCCCCTCCCCCATCCCCTTCACTCACTCCCTTCGCCTCCCCATCCCTTTCACTCACCCCCTTCCCCTTCACCATCCCCTTCACTCACCCCCTTCACCTCCCCCATCCCTTTCACTCACCCCCTTCCCCTTCACCATCCCCTTCACTCACCCCCTTCCCCTCCCCCATCCCTTTCACTCACCCCCTTGCCCTTCACTATACCTTTCACTCATCCCCTTCCCATCCCCCAACCCCTTCACTGATCCCCTTCCCCACCCCCATCCCCTTCACTCACCCCCTTCCCCTCCCCCATCCCGTTCACTCACCCCCTTCCCCTCCCCCATCCCTTTCACTCACTCATTGCCACAGAAGGCTGTCGAGGCCAGGTCATTGAGTGTATTTAAGACCGAGGTAGATAGGTTCTTGACTGGTAAGGGGATCAAAGGTTACAGGGCGAGATGGCGGGAGAATGGGGTTGAGAAACTGATCAGCCCTGATTGAATGGCGGAGCAGACTCGATGGGCCGAAGGGCCTCATTTCTGCTCCTTTACCTTATGGTCTTATGGTCTTCCAATTCACCTGGGCCAGTAGAAATGTCATTCAAATGAAAGCAGGTTGACTTATTTTCGTTGATGCGATGGGATTTCTTGCCCATCTCCCATTACCCTTGAGTAGGCGGTGGAGAGCTGTGTTCTAGGACCGTTGCAGTCCATGTTACACTCTCCTAGCGCTGTAACCAACTGTGGTAGAAAAGAATTAAGCAGATTTTAAAAAAATATCAGAACACATAGGTTTTTAAACGTTCCGGCTTTCTAGTATCGTCGAACGCAATTGGTGGTTCGAGCAAGCAGTGTTCCTCGTGGAAAATATGCTTTATGCGTGTAAAATACACACATACACACTGACCCTGACACACTCAGAACCGCGCTCACAAGAAATGGGGGTGGGAGCGACTGGTAGGCGGAGCTGGATGACCAAAGGCATTTTACGCACAGAGATAAGACCTGCTGAGTTTTGCCAGGTAATTCTATTCTCATTTTATGTCTTTGTGTCGCTTACCCAGTCTCATCCCCTCCCCGCCTCTCTCTGTCTCTCTCTCCCTCTCCCTCTCTCTCTTCCTCAGTCAGGTCGGAAACTCTTTCGAGTGATCAACAGATCGCATGTAACTCTTTCGAGTACAATCACAGTTCTTGGTTTTTCCAGGAGTGGGACATGAACCCACCACCCTCTGATTCAAAGGCGAGGGTGCTATGGACTGAGCCACAGCTGACAGGTGAAGCAGCTCCCCACTCATTCAGCAGCGACTCGACTGAAGAAGCATCATGTCTGGCAGAGGGAGCACCGCCATGGATGTGGTGTACGCTCTGAAACGCCCAGGGCCGCACTCTCTATGGATTCGGCGGCTGAACACATCGACCCGACCCTATCACAAAACCCAAAGGCTCTTCTCAGAGCCGCCCACAACCTCACATTGGGAGCCAGTGACCTCAAGAGAGGCAGCGGAGAATCTTAAATGTGACATTATATCAAAGCTTTACTGCATCCCCCCTTTCACAACGCAATCCTAAACGGCAGGAATTTTTTAATTCATTCCGGGTGCTCGTGTCTATTACAAGTGTGGTGGTTTTGGAGGTAGTCCCGAGTTTTATTCCCGCATCTTTCACAGTGATGGAGGTTCGACCTCAATCCTGGTGGGAACAGCCATTGGGATTGAAAACACATAATGAAACGACGAAGCGTCAGGTTGTATATTTTTGCTGCTTAGATTATGTTTCCCATCAATCTCTCTCTCTCTCTCTCTCTCTCTCTGTGGTGGTATCGTCGCTGGGCTGATAACCCAGGGACTCCCCGGTAAATAATGACCTGGTTTCCAATCAACAGAACTAAGGAAAAATAGAAAAGAGGTGAAATATAAGCTGGTTGAGGGAGGGGGGGGTGGGGTGGGATGGGTGGAGCTGGATAGAGGAGGGGCCAGTGATTGGTGGAGGCAAAGAAGAGATTGCCAATGATGTCATAGACAAAAGGACAAAGGGGTGTGGACGGTGGTGATATTGGCCGAGGAATGTGCTCATGGGGACACTAAGGGTAGAAAGCAGGACGAGCAAGTGACAGAGAGCCCTAGTGGGGGTGGGGGTTTGGGGCGGTCGAAATAGGCTAAAAGGTGGAGATAAAACAATGGATGGAAATACATTTAAAAAATAATGGAAATAGGCGGGGAAAAGAAAAATATATTTTTTTTAAATGATAAATTATTTGAAAAGGGGGTGGGTGGGTGGGTGGTGGGGATCGGAAAGGGGGTGGGGACGGAGGAGAGAGTTCATGATCTAAAATGGTTGAGCTCAATCGGAACTGAGCTACAGAACTGAGGAACCGGTGCAATAATGGTTTGAAAGATCTTGGATGATTTGCTCTCTCTGGGTTAGCTTACAATGTACCTCGAGCACGGCCTCTCCTTTCCCCCCCTCCCACCCACCACCTCGACTCGCGTCAAGTTCCGGAGTCTGCTTGATTTTCGCTCGACCTCTTAAGAGACCCTCGCCCCCTGCGCTGACTTCACCCCGGCTCAAATGGTCACCCGCTGGCCTCTGGTCGACTGGGACCTGCCCTTCGGAGAGCACAGTGTCCTTCGACACTATGTTAAAGACGTTGCATTCTCGCCCTGTCCACCATTTTCACTTCTTTGGCATCTTTTTTTTGTTGTAGACATCGTATTCTCGCCTCAGCACTATTTTCACTCCCCACCCACCCCCCGGATCATTGCTCATTCAGACATCAGGGGAATTGGAGTGTATCCGGTGAGGGGGGGTGTATGACTCTCTGGATGGAAACTCCTTCGAGTTATCAACAGTCACAGATTGCAACTCTTTTGAGTACAATCACAGTTCTTGGTTTTCCGGGAGTGGGACATGAACCCACAACCCTCTGATTCAAAGGCGAGGGTGCTATGGACTGAGCCACAGACAGACACAGAGCGGCTTCATCATTCTCAGGGAGGTGTCAGCTGTGGCTCAGTCCATAGCACCCTCGCCTTTGAATCAGAGGGTTGTGGGTTCATGTCCCACTCCTGAAAACCAAGAACTGTGATTGTACTCGAAAGAGTTACAATCTGTGACTGTCGATAACTCGAAAGAGTTTCATCATTCTCAGAGTCTGTGTTCCACAGCGTTTGTTATCATGGCCAGGACCAAGCAGACAGCGCGCAAGTCGACCGGAGGGAAAGCTCCCCGCAAGCAGCTGGCGACCAAAGCTGCCCGCAAGAGCGCTCCAGCCACGGGCGGCGTCAAGAAGCCCCATCGCTACAGGCCCGGCACTGTGGCTCTGCGGGAGATCCGCCGCTACCAGAAATCCACCGAGCTGCTGATCCGCAAACTGCCCTTCCAGCGCCTGGTGCGAGAGATCGCTCAGGACTTCAAGACCGACCTGCGCTTCCAGAGCTCGGCCGTCATGGCCCTGCAGGAGGCCAGCGAGGCTTACCTGGTGGGGCTCTTTGAGGACACCAACCTGTGCGCCATCCACGCCAAGCGAGTCACCATCATGCCCAAGGACATCCAGCTGGCCCGGCGCATCCGCCGGGAGCGCGCCTAGACTGACCCTACCCGACTCTGGACTGACCATACCCGACTCTGGACTGACCCTACCCGACTCTGGACTTCCCCAACCACCGAGAACCACAAAGGCTCTTTTAAGAGCCACCAAGTTATCCAATGAGAGCATTAATCGCCACGAGGCAGGTGTTATTTTTCGGTCGTGTGAAAGACAAAATACTGCGGATGCTGGAAACCCGGAAAAAATAACCAGCCACAGGCTGTTTTTTGCCGTCAAATCGCGGTTACACCTCGATACGTGGTCGTTGATTGAATGGCGGAGCAGTCTCGATGGGCCGAATGGCCTAATTGCTGCTCCCGCGCCTTATGGTCGACCCTCGCCCGCCTCAACCCACCCCATTCCCTGACTTTCTCGGAGAGACTCAGCAGCGTCGGTGGAGAGAATCAGTTAAATGTTTCGAGTCCGTGTGCCTCTCTAGGAGAGTCCTGCGGAACCCACACGGACAAGTCACTCGGACCCGAGGCGTTAACTCTAGTCTCTCTCTCCCTCTCTTCCTCCCTCTCTCTCTCTCTCCAGAGGTTTTGCCAGACCTGCTGAGCTTTTCCAACATTTTCTGTTTTTTGTTTCAGATTCCCAGCATCCGCAGTATTTTACTTCTTTGCTAATGAAGGATGAAGGTGAAGGCACAGATGCGGATTGGTCCGATTCCAGCCCTTTTTTTTTTGTGTCACGTTCCTGGTGTTCCCACCTGCCATCGGTCCCTCATGTAGTAATCCTTTTAGAGTGAGCCCTTCAACAAAGCCGAACAGGAAAGAGCCGCAATCATCTTTTTCTCTAAAACTAAGTTGTAACTCTTTCGAGTTACCGACAGATCGCATGTAACTCTTTCGAGTACATTCACAGTTCTTGGTTTTTTCCGGGAGTGGGACATGAACCCACAAACCCTCTGATTCCAAGGCGAGGGTGCTATGAACTGAGCCACACCCTACCCTGTCTATACACTCACGTAATCCTTAAATAGCTGTGAAGAGGACGGCGCACTTCCCCCTCCCTGTATGATTGTGAGCCACGGTCGCAGAGTCATGCAGCTCAGAATCAGGCCCTTCGTGTCCGTTCCGGCCATCAAGCACCTATCTCTTCTAACCCCATCGTCCGGCGTTTGGCCCGCAGCCCCGTCTGCTACGGCGTTTCGAGTGCTCATCCAAACACGTTTTAATTGTTGTGAGGTTTCCTGCCTCGGCCGCCCACACCGCTCAGGCAGTACGTTCCAGATTCCAACCACGCTCTGGGTGAGGAGAAAAGAAAAAATCCTCAGATCCCCTCTGAACCTCCTGCCTTGGCACGTCATAACATTCAAGGCTATGGCCCAAGCGCTGATAAATGGGGTTTAGGTAGGTAGGGAGGTAGGTCAGGTGTTTCTCACGTGTCGGTGCAGACCCGTCCGCACTGTGTGATTCTGTTATTAAATCTATGCCCCCTGGTTACCGACTTCCATGAAACTCTTTCGAGTTATCAACAGTCACAGATTGCAACTCTTTCGAGTACAATCACAGTTCTTGGTTTCTGGGAGTGGGACATGAACCCACAACCCTCTGATTCAAAGGCGAGGGTGCTATGAACTGAGCCACAGCTGACACCTCCTGACTTCCGTGAAGAGGAACAATTTCCTTCCTATCTACCCGATTATGCCCCTCATAATTTTGTAACCTCTTACCAGGTTCCCCCTCAGTCTTCTCGGGTCGAAGAAAAACAACCCTCGCCTCGCGCAGAATCACAGGGGCAGAAGAGGCCCTTCGGCCCATCGAGTCCATCCAGTCTCTCTTCACAGCTGAAACGCTCCAGTGTAGTCACCCTCCCCAGCGTCATCACATCCCTGTGGTGTTCTGTGACAGGGGTAGATCAAAGCAGTGCCACTAGAGTGATATGGACTCTTCTCAGTGGCTTTCGCGGTGGAATTGGCTGATTCTAGCTGCAAGAATGGCCGCTTCACTTGACCTTCGAGCCCCCCAATGTTGCTTTTCCTGGGCACGAGGCATCACCGCAGCCTAAACAATGGTCACGCCAACAGTTGGGGCCGAGCAGAGCTCCCTTTTCTCTGTGCACACGGCCGGCCGGGAACTGCAATCCAGCCCGGGAAGAATTGGCCTTGGTCCAAACATTAACGCCCTCCCCTCTTCCTACCAGCTCCAAACTCTTGTCACATTATTTCAAGGCCAGTGATGGACTCGGCCCACACTTTTTCCCCCCACCCCTCCTTTCACATTTTGGAGCAATGGAACTGCCCATTGGTCACTTTGGACAGCGTCCGAATTGCTTTAGTCATGTTTCCCGACCAGTTACGTGTTACCAAAACAGAAACAGAATTACCTGGAAAAACTCAGCAGGTCTGGCAGCATCGGCGGAGAAGAAAACAGTTGACGTTTCGAGTCCTCACGACCCTTCGGCAGAACTGAAGTATAGTTAGGAGAGGGGTGAAATATAAGCTGGTTTAAGGTGGGGGGCGGGGGGAGAGAGAAGTTGAGGGTGGGGTGGTTTAGGGACAAGCAAGCAGTGATAGGAGCAGATAATCAAAAGATGTCACAGACAAAAGGATCAAAGAGGTGTTGAAGGTGGTGATATTATCTAAGAAAAGTGCTAATTAAGAATGGAAGGCAGGACACTCAAGGTACAGCTCTAGTGGGGGTGGGGTGGAAAGATTGACAAGGTATTAGTTGTAGATTTAAAAATAATGGAAATAGGTGGGAAAAGAAGAATCTATATAAATTATTTGAAAAAAAAGGGGGAGGGGGAAGAAACGGGGTGGGGATGGGGGGAGGGGGAGTTTAAGATCTAAAGTTGTTGAATTCAATATTCAGTCCGGAAGGCTGTAAAGTGCCTAGTCGGAAGATGAGGTGCTGTTCCTCCAGTTTGCGTTGGGCTTCACTGGAACAATGCAGCAAGCCAAGGACAGACATGTGGGCAAGAGAACAGGGTGGAGTGTTAAAATGGCAAGCGACAGGGAGGTTTGGGTCTTTCTTGCGGACAGACCAAGGTGACCAACACTTAACTCACCAGTCAGGTGACGCACGGAGATGAGGGCGAAACATAAATACCGGCGCCAAATGAACAGGCTCCAACCGATTGTTTATTTTTAAATTGCTGAAAAGCACAGCAATATAATTGTAAATCAAAGAGCGATTTTAACCGAAAACTGGGAAGTACTGTTGATATATCACCGCCGGTATTATTTTTTTTAAAATGGCTCTCCTCGTTTTAATATTTCACAGGGTATCAGGAATTTCAGATTCGCTTTTACAATCTGGTTATTAAAATTCTTCCTCGGTTAAGAAGGTCAGAAGTGGGGACGATCGCTGACGATTGCACAATCTTCCCTCGCATTGATGACTCCTCAGGTACTGACGCAATCCATGCCCAAAAACCGGGCAGCAAGGCCTGGACAATATCCAGGCTTGGGCTGACAAGTAAGTGGCAAGTAGCATTTGCGCCACACAAGTGCCAGGCAATGACCAGCTCCAACAAGTGAAAATCTAACCGTCGCCCTTGACATTCAATGGCATTTTACCATCACTGAATCCCCCCCACTATCAACATCCTGGGGGTTACCATTGACCAGAAACTGAACTGGGACCAGCCATATAAATACTGTGGCTACAAGAAGGGGTCTGGGGTGAGGAATCCAACAGTGAGTAACTCACCTCCTGACTCCCCAAAGCCTGTCCACCATCTACAAGGCACAAGTCAGGAGTGTGATGGGATACTCCCCACTTGCCTGGATGAGTGCAGCTCCCACAACACTCAAGAAACTCGACACCATCCAGGACAAAGCAGCCCTGCCCACTTGAAAAGCCCCCTTTCCACAAACAAACATTCATTCCCTCCACCACCGACGCACAGTAGCAGCAGTGTGTACACCATCTACAAGATGCACAGCAGCAACTCACCAAGCATCCTTAGACAGCACCTTCCAAACCCATGACCTCTACCATCTAGAATGACAAGGGCAGCAGATACTTGGGAACACCACCACCTGGAAGTTCCCCTCCAAGCCACTCACCATCCTGACTTGGAAATAAATCGTCTTTCTTTCACTGTCGCTGGGTCAAAATCCTGGAACCCTCTTCCTAACAGCACTGTGGGTGTACCTACACCACAGGGACAAAATCCTGGAACTCCCTCCCTAACAGCACTGTGGGTGTACCTACACCACAGGGACAAAATCCTGGAACTCCCTCCCTAACAGCACTGTGGGTGTACCTACACCACAGGGACAAAATCCTGGAACTGCCTCCCTAACAGCGCTGTGGGTGTACCTACACCACATGGACAAAATCCTGGAACTCCCTCCTAACAGCACTGTGGGTGTACCTACACCACATGGGCTGCAGCGGTTCAAGAATTTAGCTCACCTCCACCTTCTCAAGGGAAATTAGGCATGAGGCCTGAATGCTGACAAACGAATGAATAAAAAAACCAAACCGACTGTAATCTGCGAGTTGAATGATCCATTTCACGGCGCTCTGTAACTGGACACATTTCAACTCAGCCTGTGAATAATACCACATCATATTTTAGACTGGTCCCCATTCAAGCAATTGAAAAATGCAACATAGGTTTGTTGCTAGAAATTTGGTGAACTTTCAGATTTGGTGGTTTGTGAGCACTGCCGCTGGAAGATTTCTTTACAAACATTTTTCTCACGGGATGTGGGAGACACTGGCTAGGGCCTGGCCATCCCTAAATGCCCCTTGAGAAGGAGCTGGGGGAGCCGTCTTCTTAAACTGCTCCAGTCCATGTGAGGTGAGCAGACCCACAGTCATGTTGTTAAGCAGGTCAGCAGATACCGTGTGCAATGTGGTACTGAGTGCAAATCTGATGAAAGAGGAAACTGACAAGTTTGTGTATAATAGGCTCTTACTATATTGTTAGGACACAGCAGGTGGTCAAGGCTGAATTATTTATAATCCCAGAGGGAAACTTTAAAAAACTGTCATAACCTTTTCACTGGGTGTGTTTGAGATTCAGCTCTGAATTCAGATGAGAGACCACCAAACCTCCAGAGGTTTGTTTTATATATCAATTAAACATTTATTGATTTAACAAGTGATGAAACACATACACATGTCTACAAATTACTACCATAATAACTTTTAAACTAATGCCCACATTAGGGTAAACCTTGACCAAGGCAACAATAACCCGGAGACTTAAATAGGCACCAGACAAATGACATTTTATACTACGAATTCAAAAGGAGGTCCCTTGCAATTTGTTTCCTTTGTCGGCAGTTGTATGGCTTACAGGCTACTTAGATATTACATACCTCTCACCTACACACACAAAACTCTTTTCTGTATATACCGAGCCTTCCCTGTGAATACAAATTCTCCTTGCATCACCAGGCCCTTTGAACTCCACCTCTTCTAACAATAAAACTGCTTTCATAGTACCAATTTAATTTGTAATATAAACATATTGCTTGGTGTCTCCTAGCTAGGTGCAAGATTTCACCCCCAGTCTTTGAATGTTGAAAAAAAAAACAAAATGCAAATGTACCTTACTGTTTAACATTCTAAAGCTACTATTCAAAGCACCCAGACTAGCTAGCTTTAATCCAATTAAGACACACACACACCCTATTACAAGTCCGATTTAAAATAATTTTCAAAAATATTATACACATTAATATCTTCATGACATACACCCAGGACAGGAAAGGGGCCAAAAGGTTAAGCACACAGAGGTTCAGGGTGAAGTGATTTAATGAACGGAACATTAGGAAATAGAGACACCAAGATCGCAGGGACAGTGAAACACGGACACAGATTGTGTGTGTTTGAAACAGGGATCACAAAGGCAAATGTGAAGCTCCAGACGTTTTGTGCTAAAACAAATCAATATTATAGAGCTCAAAGCAAAATACTGCGGATGCTGGGAATCTGAAACAAACACAAAGATTGTTGGAAAAACTCAGCAGGTCTGACAGCGTCTGTAGAGGGGAAGACAAGAGTTAATGTTTTGAGTCCGTGTGACTCTTCAACAGAATTAAAGAGAAATAGAAATGAGGTGAAATATAAGCTGTTTAAGGGGGGGTTTGGACAGGAGAAGCTGGATAGAGGGTCAGTGATAGTTGGAGGCAAAGGCGAGATTGCTAAAGACGTCATGAACAAGAGGTCAAAGGGGTGTTGACGGTGGTGATGTTAGCTGAAGGATGGTGACACTCTGGCCACCACCTTTGTCCCCTCTGCCATGGCGTGCTCGGCCAGTTCCCCGGGCAGCAGCAGGCACACGGTGGTCTGGATCTCCCGGGAGCTGATGGTGCTGCCGCTTGTTGTGGTGGGACAGGCGGGAAGCCTCACCCGTGATGCGCTCGAAAATATCATCAACGAACGAGTTCATGATGCTCATGGCCTGGGGGGAGATGGCGGTGTCCGGGTGAACCTGCTTCATCACCTTTGTAGGTATGGATGGAGCAGTTTTCCTTCCTGGATCTCTTCGTCTTCTTGCCGCTCTCCTTGGAAACTGGGACATTTCAGGGCTTTAATTTTTGCAGAAATACACTTTAGTGATAAAACATCGGAAAGACCATTACAAAGCATTTCCAAAATGACCATCCCAGAAAGTGGAATGATATTCAAAATTGTCCACATCGATCATGTTGCTCTCTTGAGGAGGTTCAATATAATCAAAGCAACATGGAAGATATTTCAAAATGGTCATTACAGAAAGTGCAATGATATCAACATTGTCCACCTAGATCATGTTGTAGGCTGAGGTGCTTCAATGTAATTGTCAGATATTCACTGTATACATTCAATGCGAGACAAACGGCCTGAGGTGTTCCAGACAATGTGCAGCCCCTCAGTGTAGCACAGCTGGAAGGTTGTAGCCAGCGACTTTCCCCATTGCATCTCTGCAGCAGCTGCCCCAAGCTTTAGTGCGTCCCTCAGCGCTGGGAATGTACCAGTTCTGAAAACCTTGTTCACGGGCAACTCTTTGCGCTGGAAGACCAACACATTTTTGGCAGACCAAAGAGCGTCTTTCATCGAGTTGATGATCCTCCAGCCGCAGTTGATGTCTGTCTCGGTGTTGGTGTCCCTGGGAACAGCCCCGTAGAGCAACAGAGTCCTGTGTCACAGAACTGCTCGGGGTGAACCTCGACAGAAACCACTGCATCTCCCTCCAGGCCTGCACGGCAAAGGCACAATCCACAAGGAGGTGAACCAATGGTCCCTTTCCCAGCACAGCCACCTCGAGGGCAACTTGCGGAGGCGGGGGGGGGTAAGAGTACGGGCTTGTGGGAAAGATCTGACGCGGAGGACCATTCTCACCACCAGCCAAGCTGCGTCTTGGCGCCTGTTTGAAAGCTCTGGGCTTCAGGCATTCTGCCAAATGACTTTTTGCCTCTCTCCCTCCGACAGGATCCACCGTCTCCTTTTCCCGCAGGGCCTCTAGGACGTTAAGTGCCGACAACTGCCCGATGGACTTGTGGTCAAAGCGACTTTCTTGATTTTATTTTCTGAAAAATATTCATAAAATATCTGAAAGAACATTTACAAAACATTTCTAAATGGCCATCACAAAAATTGGAACGATATATTCAAAGTTGTCTACGTAGATCATGTTGTACTCTGACATTCTTCAATATAATCAAAGGAACATTGTAGGCATTTCAACATGGTCATTACAGACAGTCAGACAGTGCAATGGTATTTAAGTTAACTTCATAGATCGTACCGCACCCAGAAATTGTCAACCGTGGCCAGGGCAAACTGCAGGCACTCAATGAAAACTCTGACTAAACTTGTTTCTTTTCAGACTAACCCCGAGCTCTATGCTGATGAGGGATGGTTGATAGCTTAGTTCCAGGTTGGCTAATTCACAATGATGTCAATGTTATAGCCATCCAGCTTGTTCGTTGAGCTACTCGATCACTTCTATTGCTCGTCACAGCAAGAAGCTGTCTCCGCCGTCAAATTATCCAATACCCTCCCCCACCCCCAATCCACCCAATTCCCTGACTTTCTTGGAAAAGAAAAACTCAGCAGGTCTAGCAGCCTCTGTGGAGAGTGAAACAGAGTTAAAGTTTCCAGTCCGTAGGATGGACAGTCGTGAAACCACGGAGCCATCGAGAAACTGTTGTATGTCCGCCCTGTGAGTACGTGTTTCGCTTTATGAAATGTCACTGTGGATGTTACTACATACATGAGAGTTTCTGGTTGGTGTGTGTTTATTTTATTCTGCATCCTGGAGTCTATGTTGTCAGAGCGTTCGCCCACCTCACCCACCCGACCTCCCACCCATTCACCTTTCACGGTCACGTCGATGACAATAACCATTATTCTGTGCCTGTTATTTTATGTTAAATGAGTGAAGATTTACGCTTATGCTGTCAACCCCTGGTCTGAGAATGTGGGTTTGATTGCTTACCGTATCGTGGTAACCGAGCACCTGCTTTTCTCTATGATCGTCTGCATCTGGTATGTCATTGTCATGACACCATGAACCCAACAGGGCCCCATTGTTTGAGTACGAGGTAAATCTTGTAGCTTTCCGTTTGTTATGTGATTATCGGCTTGTGTATTTATCTGCCTGTTGTTGCTCAGTGAGTGTGAATTTAAAAGGGAATTGTTAGTAGGTGGGGAGATGGTGGCAATGTTTTGGTCACTGGACTGGGTGTTCCAAAGACCCAAACTAATGCTCTGAGGACCCAGGTTCGAATCCCACCATGTCAGGTGGTGAAATGTGAATTCAATAAAAATCTGGAATTAAAAACCTCAGGATGGCCATAAATCCATTGCCGATTGTTGTAAAAACCCATCTGGTTCACTAACGTCCTTTCGGGAAGGAAATCTGCCTTCCTTACCTGGTCCGGCCTACCTATGACTCCAGAGGCTCAGTAAGGTGGTTGACTCTCCAAATGCCCTCTGAACAAGGGCAATTAGGGACGGGCAATAAATACTGGCCTAGCCAGCGACGCCCACATCCCATGAATATATAATAACATAAAATAATCTTCTAAATAAGTGCTATTGATATTCTGTTCATGACAGCCTTTGGAATGGGAGTCTGAATTTTACATTGTGTCTGCCCATTTGTTAAATATAATGGCTTTATCAATCATATTCCTGCTCGTTTCTGGGATATAGCTTTTGTTTTTGGGGTGTGTGTCTGTCAGACTTCGAAATGCCTATACGGGATTAGATTGGGAAGTGCATATCCAGCCGTAGGTAACCAGCGTTAATGACAAGGTGTTGTACTCTACATGGCAATGGGAGCTATGTAAGTGTGGGTCATTCTGAACTGGTCGGTTTCTAGCTTATCAATGTGTATTTTATTCTGCAGCATTCGTTTGAGCTCGAGGGAATTTCATTCTTTTTTCTCAGTCTTTGCTAGTTGAGGGTTTAGATCGCTGTATCTTTCAGCTTCAGGAATACAAGTGAGTTTCATTCATTCTTTAAAATCCTGGAAAGAGGGTAGTGCAGTTGATGTAGTTTATATGGATTTCAGCAAAGCCTTTGACAAGGTCCCACATGGGAGATTATACAGAAGGCAAATGCACATGGGATACAGGGTAATTTGAAAGGGTGGATTCAAAATTGGCTTTGTTGTAGGAGACAGAGGGTGATGACAGAAGGATGCTTTAGTGACTGGAAGCCAGTGTCCAGTGGTGTACCACAGGGATCTGTGCTAGGTCCCCTATTGTTCGTCATTTATATAAACGACATAGATGACTATGTGGGGGGTAGGATTAGTAAGTTTGCGGATGACAGAAAGATTGGCCGGGTGGTTAACAGTGAGGTTGAGTGTCTTGGGCTAGAGGAAGATATAGACGGGATGGTCAAATGGGCAGATAAGTGGCAGATGGATTTTAACCCTGAAAAGTGTGAGGTGAGACACTTTGGAAGGAGTAATTTGACAAGGAAGTATTCAATGAACAGCATGACACTAGGAAGTTCTGAGGAACAAAGGGACCTTAGCTTGTGTGTCCATAGGTCTCTGAAGGCGGAGGGGCATGTTAGTGGGGTGGTGAAAAAGGCATATGGGACACTTACCTTTATCAATCGAGGCATAGATTACAAAAGTAGGGCGGTCATGTTGGAGTCATATAGAACCTTGGCGAGGCCACAGCTGGAGCACTGTGTGCAGTTCTGGTCGCCACATTATAGGAAGGATGTGATTGCACTGGAGGGGGTGCAGAGGAGATTCACCAGGATGTTGTCTGGGATGAAACATTTAAGTTAGGAAGAGAGGTTGGATAGACTTGAGTTGTTTTCGTTGGAGCAGAGAAGACTGAGGGGCGACCTGATCGAGGTATACAAGATTATGAGGGGCATGGACAAGGTGGATAGGGAGCAGCTGTTCCCCTTTAGTTGAAGGGTCAGTCACAAGGGGAGATAAGTTCAAGGTGAGGGGCAGGAGGTTTAGTGGGGGGATGTGAGGAAAAACTTTTTTACCCAGAGGGTGGTGACGGTCTGGAATGCGCTGCCTGGGAGGGTAGTGGAGGCGGGTTAGCCTCACATCCTTTAAAAAGTACCTGGATGAGCACTTGGCACGTCACAACATTCAAGGCTATGGGCCAGATGCTGGTAAATGGGATTAGGTAGGTAGGTCAGGTGTTTCTCACGTGTCAGTGCAGACTCGATGGGCCGAAGGGTCTCTTCTGCACTGTGTGATTCTGATGTGAATAGAGGCATTACTACAGTCATTTAATGTGAATGTGGATTTTACTCTGTTCCTGTCAATATCTGCGACATGAATGTTTTTCTAAATCTAACTTACATTGTCTGATATGTTTGGATTTTAACCTGGTCCTGCTTGTTTCTGGATTGTGAGTGAGACATCATTCTGTATCGTTCTGTTTCTCATATGCAAATATATGTCTCACTCCAACTCTTAAACCCTGTTTTGCTATGTGAGAGTGTGCGTTTTGGTCTGTTGCTGTCTGTCACACTTACATCAGTAATGGTTATACTTCATGCACATAAGAAACAGGTGTATTAATGTATGTTTGTTAATCTTAAACTTTCAGTTTCTGAATTGTCAGTGTTTGTTATATCTGTACCCGGCAGGTTCTGATGTCTGGGAGTAAACCTTCCTCTGTGTCACCCAGTTTCGCATCTGTGATTCTGGATTTTGCCTAGAACTTATCAGCCTCGAGTGTATAAATGTGCATTTATTTTTCCTGTAATATTTAGTGTCTAACATGCACCTCTCAGCTACATTATCTCCTCTCAGTCTCTGGTCAGTGAGGGTTTTTGGTCTATCAGTCACTTTGCGGGAGAGGAGCCTGAGTCCCAATCAGTGCCTTTCAATCTCTGAGAGGTGATTATGGGCTTTTCTCAGCATCTGTCCATTTCTGAAATGCGGGTTTAAATTGTTTGCATTCTTATTCTGTACCTATCCGTTTTTGATATAGAAGTGAGTTTTTAGTCTTTTTTTTAAGTTTATTTCTGGAAATTTCACTGTCTGGAAAGTGAGTATGAACATTTGAAGGCAGGTGCCAATTTCTGGTGTGTGAACCCGGGATGTTATGGGCCCCTCAGCTTCCTCCATTTGAGTGCGTGTGTTCTACTCTACCCATGCCAGTGTCTACAATATTTGGGTGGCATTTTCACTGGGTTCACGTCGTTAAATTGTTTGCAAATCAGGCTTTATTTTCTGCTATTCAAGTCAATAAGGAATGAAACCAGATGGACCGTCCAACATTGAACTAGGCATCGGAAATGTCAAAGTCAAACTCAGCCCTGTCAAACCTGCAAAGATCTCCTAACCGATACCTGGGATCTTGAGCTAAAATTGGGAGTGCGGTCTCACAGACTCGTCAAGCAACAGCCTGACATACTCATACCCGCAGAATCATACCTCACAGACAATGTCCCAGGCACCACTATCAACATCCCTGGATATGCCCTAAACCATTGCGCAGGAAAGACCCAGCAGAGGCGGCCGCGCAATGTTAGACAGTCGGGAGGGATTTGCCCTGGGGGTCCTCAATATCGGCTCCAGACTCCATGAGGTCTCATGGAATCAAGCCGAACATGGGCAAGGAAACCTCCTGCTGATTATCACATACCGCAGGCCCTCAGCTGATGGGTCAGTTCTCCTCCATGTCGAACACCACTTGGAGGAAGCACCGAGGGTGGCAAGGGCACAGAATGTACAATGGGTGAGGGACATCAATGTCCATCACCAAGAGTAGCTCGGTCGCACCACTACAGACTGAGTTGGCGACTCCTAAGGAGCTAGCTGCTGGACTGGGTGTGTGACAGGAGGCGAGGGAACGGACAAGAGCTAAACACATTCTTGGCTTCATCCTCATCAACCTGCCTTATCTGTCATGTTAGTGTAGGAGTGACACCATGCAGTCCCGCCTCCACATTGAGGATACCATCCATTGTGTTGTGTGGCACTACCACCGTGTTAATTGGGATAGATTTCAAACAGATCTAGCAACTCAAGACTGGGCAACCATGAGGCGCTGTGGGCCATCGGCAGCAGCAGAATTGTACTCGACCACAATCTGTAACCTCATGGCCTGGCATATCCCCCACTCTACCATTACCATCAAGTCATTGGGACAACCCTGGTTCAATGAAGAATGCAGGAGGGCATGCCAGGAGCAGCAACAGGCACATCTAAAAATGAGGTGTCAACCAGGTGAAGCTATAAAGCAGGACTACTTGCATACCAAACAGCATCAGCAGCGAGCGTTAGGCAGAGCTAAGCGATTCCACAACCAATGGATCGGACCTAAGCTCTGCAGTCCTGGCACATCCAATTGTGAATGGTGGCGGACAATTAAACAACTTACTGAAGGAGGAGGCTCCATAAATGTCCCCATTCTCAATGGTGGGGGAACCCAGCAGATCAGTGCAAAAGCTGAGGCTGAAACACATGCAACAATCTTCAGTCAGAAGTACCGAGTGGATAATCCACCTGGACCTCCAGCATAACAGATGTAGATGTAGTTCGTAGATAATTTGATTCTTTCCAGTTCATATCGAGAAATGGCTGAAGGCACTGGATACTGCAAAGGCAATGGGCCCTGACAATGCTCTGGCAATAGGACTGAAGACTTATGCTTCAGAACTAGCTGTGCCCCTAGTCAAGCAGTTCCAGAACAGCTACAACACTGTCATCCACCCAGCAATGTAGGAAATTGCCCAGCTATGTCCTGTACACAAAGCACAGTAGAAATCCAACCCGGCCAATTACTGCCCCATCAGTCTACTCTCAACCATCAGTAAAGTGATGAAAGGCACCAACAGCAGTGATATCATGTGGCACTTGCTTTGCAATAACCTACCCACTGATGCTCAGCTAGTGTTCCGGCGGAGTCACTCAGCTCTTGGTCTCCTTACAGCCTTGGATCAAACGTGGGCAAAAGAACTGAACTCAAAAGGTGAGCTGAGAGCGACTGCCATTGAGATCAAGGAAGAGTTTGACCGAGTGTGGCATCAGGGAGCCCTAGCCAAACTGGAGTCAATGGGAATCAGGGGGGAAACACTCTACTGGTTGGAGTCATACCTAGCAGAAAGATAGATGGTTTTGGGAGGTTAACTATCTCAGTTCCAGGACTTCACTGCAGGAGTTCCTCAGGATAGTGTCCTCAGCCCAACCATCTTCAGCTGCTTCATCAATGATCTTCCTCCCAGCGTAAAGTCAGAAGTGGGGATTTTTGCTGATCTTTCCACAGTGTTCAGCGCCATTTGCGACTCCCCAGACACTGAAGCAGCCCATGTTCAAATGTAGCAAATCCTGGACTATATCTAGACTTGGGCTGACAAGTGCTAAGTAACATTCCTCCCTCAAAATTGCCAAACTGATTATCTTCAACAAGAGAGAATCTGGCCATCATCCCTTGACAATCAATGGCATTTCCATCACTGAATCCCACACTATCATCATTCTAGGCGTTACCATTGACAGTAACTGAACTGGACGAGCCATATAAACACTGTTGCTACAAACCCAAAACCTGTCCACCACCTAGAGGGCACAGGTCAGGAAATGGATGGAATAACCTCCACTTGCCTGGATGAGTGCAGTTCCAACACTCAAGAAGCTTGACACCTTCCTGGACAAAGCGGCCCCGCTTGATTGGCACCCCATCCACCAAAAAAATCACTCCCTCTACCACCGAAGCACAGTGTCAGCAGTGTGTGTACCATCTACAAGATGCACTGCAGGAGCTCACCAAGGCTCCTTAGGCAGCACCTTCCAAACCCACGACTGCTACCATCGAGATGGACAAGGGCAGCAGACACAGGGGAACACCAGCTGTGGAAGAATAAAATACATCTACAGGACAACTAAGGGTTAAACGGTTAAAACCATAGTGGAATACTACAGCACAGTTCCCTCTTTTGTTCTAGCAGGTACACCTGCAGCTGCCAGCTAACTGAGCAGGAAAGGAGAAAAGGAGTATCATAAACAAGCTTCCTAGAATCCTCGAGACAAGGCTAGGATGTCTGCCCCCAACACAAAGAGACAGGATCAAGCAATGGTCATCTGTTCTCTAGAGTGTACACCCCCTAGCACTAAAGATAAGGTCAAGCATGGTTATCTATTCTCTGTCTCACTTTTTTATTACCAGATGGGCTTCCCCCAATATCCTGTATAGTCATAAATTAGAATAGACTAATTGTGTGACAATGATTCTCAATGTAATTGATCATTGAAAGTTAGACAGTCTTATCACCTTCAAGCTCTTTGATATGTACAACTTTTACTATAAATATGTGTGTACTGTGATGCTTCCTCAGAGTGCCGGCTAGCTCCATTGTAAGCTGCTGGGCTCTCCATGATATCACGATTTAATAAAGACTTCCGAGACAAACCTCCTGGGTCTGAGTGTCCGATTTCCGCGACAAATTGGCGACGAGGATGGGATCCGACTGAAGTCCAGTAACCTCTTAAGTTGGAGAGGTGATTGAAATCCTGGGCCGTCGGATCTCTAAAAAAGAACCCTCGCGGAAAAAAGGGGAGGAATACCTGTCCCAAGTTAGGGAGAGTGCGAACTGCATCCTAGCTGAGAGGGGGATTGCAGTGAAAGCATCCTAGCTGAAAGGGGGAGTGCTTGAAAAAGGGTAGCTACCGACCAGACTCAAAAGACCCAAGGAACTGGAGGACTTGTTCAGGAACTCTTAAACACCGGTGAGCACCTAGGGTAGGAAACGCGCGCTGCGCTGTTAATTGTGTTTTCTTTTCAGAAAAATGGGAGGTCGCAACAGCAGAGCGGGCTCTGCCACTCACCCCGCTTCGCAAAGTACTAAGAACAAACCGAAGCCGGCGAAACCGGAGCTTAAATCAGGAACTTTGAAGATGGGTAAGAAAACGGGAAAAAAAAGTAGTTATAGTGTACCCAGGGGTTCGAGTCCCCTGGAGGTGAAAAGTAAGTAATTTCTGTGTTTTTCTTTTGTGTCCATTACAGTCCTGAAATTGTCCAATGTGTTTCTGATTGGGTTAAATGGACTCAAAGTAAAGGAGAGAGCTTCCCACCAGCTGGAACTTTTAATCGGGACAGATTTGAGCGCTTATAATATGTTTTAAGGGAGGTAGATTGTCCGCGACTGAATTTTCTGTAACTTAAAAAAAAAGAATGAATTGATCTAAGTTACAAGAGCTGTTTGTGCAGAAGAGAGAGAGAGAGGGAGAGAGAGGGTACCCCTAGGGGGTTAATGAGCAATTTGCAAGCAGCAGCAGAGAAAATGTGAGCTTTCGTCAGTTTGAAGGTCCCTATAGGTGGAGCCTTCAAGATCCCTTTATTCCCCCCACTGCTACTCGAAGCTTCGTTTAGAGTTAAGTTCAATATTATAGGAGTATCGATACATACCTTTATCTATGTGTTTGTCTGTGTGCAATGAAGCATTTGTATGTGAGCTTTCATGTGTTTTCTTCCCTGGATTGTTTTTTGTGTGTGTAGTTGAGCACGTTAGAGTCGAAAGCCCCATATTAGATTAAAGGAAAAGTTTATTCAAATACTCCAAAGTTTTGAGTATAAGGTTTGAGTTGAGATTTCTGGCAAAAATCGTAATTTGAAGGGAGTGTAAAGATAAGACAGGGCTTGCCTTTATCTCATCCTTGAGATGAACCAACCCTTGTACCACCCCCTCGCAGACTAGTAGGGAATAACCCTCATCATCAGCTTCCAAGCTGATTGGGATTGATACATACGAGTTCGTATTCTAAAATCCTGAGAAAAAGAAATTACTTGAAATTCGGAAAGATTCTAGGAAAACGAAAAGACATAAACACAAGGTCTAGATGGTTCCAATGGATAAAAAGGGGTTTCTTAAGAAGAGATGAATTAAATATTTAAGGAAATCTGCTTCCCAAAAGCAAAATTTGAATTGGGGACAATCTTGAGATGTAAAGTGCAGTGTAATTTAACAGGTTACTTTTGAATCACTAGGATGCTGTCTAAGATAAATAATGTGTCGATAAACATACGGAAATTATAACTTGGATCCAAATCATTACACATGAACAAGAGGTTGTTTTAATTTTGATAGTGTAAATTACAGTTAAAAATTCGAGGTTTGGTTCTTGATAAATTTCTCAAAAGGGAATTTTCATTTTAAAAGGTCTGACAACAATTGGCACTAATTCAAATGCTGCAAGCTTTTGTGTTTGTAAAGTCTGTTCCCAAAATATGAAGCTAAGCTCAAGACCTTGGCAAAGTTTGGCAGAAATCCAATTTTTGGCCGAGTTAATGAATCTGGGATAATTCTAAAAGAAAAGGGTCAGGCACAATTTATTGGGTTACTTTTAAGACAATAAAATCTTTTGAGGAGAAGAGAAGGAAGCAAAACATGTCAATACCTGATTTCTGTTTTAAAACTGTTGTGAGAATACTTGATTGGATTGTAAAGTCTCTCCAGACAACCTGAACAAGATAAGATGGGAGCTGTTGCAAGTGTAAACTGGTATGAGGAAAGTGGGAGAATGAGTCAGGGAAAGAGGACATAATGTACAAACTGTTTTAAGGGAAATGAATTTGATAATCTGGCCATCAACTGAGGCATTGGAACTGCACAGGGGGAGATAAGCAAAGATCTAGTGACAGAGATCCCCGTCGAAATGGAATAGTTAATATGGCCTAAAGAGTAAGGAAACATCTTAAACAATCCAAGACAATAGAGAAACTGAACTCAAGAGAACTTTGGGATGATCATGGTCAGGAACGAAAACTTAGAGGTAAAACTATGAGGAATCTGTAGTTCAGGAATTGAAATGTAAGGAGAAATAATACTTAACAACAATTTACCACAAGATGGATACAGGTAAAGGGAAAGCTGGAAAAAGGCTAAATAGATGTATTACTGACTATATTAATGTGCCTGTGAGCTACACAAAGTAAAACCACAGGATTAACACCTTGAGGACAGGCAGAGTTAAGCGGATCCCAGAGAGAACCATCACTGGAAGTGAAGATACTGAGCCATTGAAAGATAGGATAAGAAGGTGCATTGTAGAGTTGTTTAAGGAATTGAGGCCTGACATGAGACAGCAGCAGGAGAGAGTAACTGGAAGGAGTTTACCCACATGGATTCAGATCAGGGAACTCATTTCACAGGGAGAGTCATTAAAGAAGTGTGTAATCTTATGGAGATTAAACAGAAATTCCATATTCCTTACCACCCCCAGGAGTCCAGGGATAGTGGAAAGGATGAACTGAACTTTTAAAACAAATCAATCAAGAGACAGGGAACAGCCCAATATTCTAATGCGCCGTGGGCTACCCCAAGCAGGACCGCCAGGTTCACCCCATTTGAAATGATAACAGGTAAGGGCCATGCAATTACCTGAAGGTATTATAGTAGGAGGTGTAGGGCCACAGAAAGGAAAAATACAGGACAATGAAAGGGAATTAAGTAGGTGATTACATGAGTGGAGAGAGGAAGTTAGAGACTGACAGATGATTAAGGATATGGAAACAGGCAAATCCAAAGAGCAACAATGGACCATACCAGGTAATTATGACAGGTGATACATACGCACTTGTAGATATGAGAACGGGAAGTAAATGGAGGCATTACACACAGTTAAAGATACATGACAATTGACCAAGCGGTAACCCAGAGAACGGGAGCCGATGTTAATGTCTCCACAGATCTACGATCCTGGTCGTGGGCCTATCAGTACTGGCAACAAGGTCGGGGATCATCACTGCTCATCCCGCACCGCAGGAGGAACTTTGGGACAGCACGGACAGTGCCGAATGCGACACGCAACGGGGAATGATAAATGTAACAGTAGGAGAACAAGTGCTTTCGAATTGTAGTAAGGGTTTGCTTCAGATCGAGCGCGGGAGGTCCCCCACTACCCAGCCACCTCCCACCTCTACTTTCACAGTCTGAGTAGAGATAATTGAAGCCCCTCAAACCACAGCGACTGATCCATCTTGTCCGACTATGCATCCAGGACCGACGAATGGTTTGGTACTGGTTAATCAGAAGTTTTGTATGATAATGTACACTGTGAGCTGGTACCCGTAGTCTTGAATGTATCCGGTGTCGTCCTGCCCCAATGGTGCTCAACCCATACCCAAGCACTCTATAGGGCTCTGAGGCACCAGTTGATGACTGAAGCAGTTCAGTTCAGTGGCGAGATGCGATCAGGCTTGGGAGGGAACCGCGTTAAGCGCAGCCTGATAAATGATGCCACTATGATATTCAATATAGGGACATCATTGGTTAATCCAAAGTCTGGCTACCGTGCTCGAAAGTCATGCGGGGACTATCAATAAATTAATGGAAATAGGGAAAAATATTTCAGACAAAGCGAGCAGAAATGACGTTTGCAACACCTATGGATCTTGGGCACTGGAACAAGCCCGAGAAAATTTAAGACAGACTAAAAGAAGGGGTAGTCCCTTCATGGGTAACTAATGAGCATCTATTGAATCTCTCACGACACAAGAATCATGACTTGACCGGTTTCCAGCTCAGGGGTTTAACACGTGTATGTAGAATGAATGTTGAATGTATAGTGAATAGTAATATGCTAATAGGCATTGTATTAGTAATACCTGTCATACCGATGTCAATGACATAACCCAGGCAAGACGCCCACACTGACTGCCCAGCCATGGGGCCCATTTGTACACCTACAAATGGACTTTATACAAATGCCTAAATGTATGGAATATAATGATGTTTTAGTTCTAGTATGTTTGTTCTCGCGATGGGTTGAGGCGTATCCCACCCGAGGAAATGATGCTGTTGTTGTTGTAAAATTGTTGTTCATTTTACGGCTAAAGTGATAAAGGAACTGTGGAAGGCCTTACAATGCAACCATCACCTTTCCTGCCCATACCACCCCCAGTCTACTGGAGCGATGGAAAGACAAAATGGTATTCTGAAAAAAACAAACTAAATTATGTGAAGAAACTGGTTTGAAAGGGCCTGAAGCTCTACCCTTGGCGCTCATGACTATGCGCTCTCACCCTAACCGTACCACCTCCCTCTCTCCTTAGGAAGCTGTAATGGGATGTCCTATGCGCCTCCCAGTGACCCCACCCTTGTCTGCTAGGGAAATGGACATCCACGCTATGGATGAGGGAATGATTACATACTGTATAGCGCTCACTAATTCTCTCAAGAGCTTGCATATACAGGGAGTAGAAGCTCAGAAAAAGCCCACCATTGAAGACTGCCATCAATACCAGACCGGGGACCTAGTCCTAGTAAAGACCTTCAGGAGAAAAAAAAAACTGTTTGGAACCTCGATGGGAAGGGCCTTTCCAAGTCCTGCTCACCACCCATACGGCCGTAAAGGTTGAAGGACCGCCCTTGTGGATCCACGCCTCGCACGTCAAGCGGACGCTGACCTCGGACGTAAGTGCTTGTGCAAGAACTTTAACTGAGCCGTCGGAATGCTGACTCTGATTTGGATCCTGTCCTGCGCGGTCCTGGCGGGGGCCTGGAATACCAATTCTGCGGTTCAACGAATGCAGGCCGTAGCCTCGCAAGTTCATCGGACTAAATGTTGGATGTGTACTCATTTTCCTCTATGCAAGACAGCAGCTGAATTGCGTGAGAGGGTGGAAAGGACCCTACCTTGTGCTGCTAACAACTCGAACGGCCCTGAAGGTTAAAGGGAAGGAAGACTGGGTCCACGCCACTCGCTGTAAAAGACATTGTCCGGCAACAATATAGCAGCTGTTACCAAGTGATCTAACTTGTATTATGTATTGAAACGGAAGGTTTGAGTAATTTTTATAAATAAGATTCTTGGTGGTCTGTAATACTAGGTTGGTTCTCCGGTTGGGGGAAGTTGGTTGCTGTACGTTTTAATTGGGTTGGTCGTAGCCTGTGTTATAGGGTGTTGTGCATGTATTGCTTTGTGGATTTGCTGTTCCCAGGTTATTAACAGTGTCTCTACTGGATGAGGAGGAGCTCCAGTTGTCCCTCAATTGACGCGCACTGGCCCCAGCGAAACCCACTGGTGGGGAGAAAAGGTTTACCCTGCCAGGGATCGGCCTTCCCCTTATGGTTATGAGCCCCCTTATGATGATGAAGATACTATTCCTCATTGGTATTAATCTAGAAGATTAACAAGGTGGGATTGTGGAAGAATAAAATACATCTGCAGGACAACTAGGGGTTAACCAGTTAAAACCATAGTGGAATACTACAGCACAGTTCCCTCTTTTCTTCTAGCAGGTACACCTGCAGCTGCCAGCTAACTGAGCAGGGAAGGAGAAAAGGAGTATCATAAACAAGCTTCCTAGAATCCTCGAGACAAGGCGAGGATGTCTGCCCCCAACACAAAGAGACAGGATCAAGCAATGGTCATCTGTTCTCTAGAGTGTACACCCCCTAGCACTAAAGATAAGGTCAAGCATGGTTACCTATTCTCTGTCTCACTTTTTTATTACCAGATGGGCTTCCCCCAATATCCTGTATAGTCATAAATTAGAATAGACTAATTGTGTGTTGCAGGCCAAAGACAATGATTCTCAATGTAATTAATTATTGAAGGTTAGACAGTCTTATCACCTTCAAGCTCTTTGATATGTACAACTTCTACTATAAATATGTGTGTACTGTGATGCTTCCTCAGAGTGCCGGCTAGCTCCATTGTAAGCTGCTGGGCTCTCTGTGATATCATGATTCAATAAAGACTTCCGAGACAAACCTCCTGGGTCTGAGTGTTCACTCCGATTTCCGCGACAGAAACCATTGACAATAGACCCACCGAATTTTATAATTGAAAAGCGTTATGAAAAGCAAAAGGCTGTGAACAGAAATACCAATGGAGCCAGTGACTGAGTCCACGACAGCACTCAGCTTCCGCCATAGAGTCGTCGAGTTATATAGCACAGAACCAGGCCCTTCGGCCCATCGGGTCTGTGCTGACCATCAAGCACCTGTCCCATTCTAAACCCATTTCCCAGCACTTGGCCGGTAGCCCTGTATGCTAGGGCGTTTCAGGTGCTCACCGAAACACTTTCTAAATGTTAAGGGTTCCTGCCTCAAGGAGAGTGTCCCAGATTCCAAACGCCCTCTGGGTGATTTTTTTTTTTCCCCTCGAATCCCCTCTAAAAATGTTTTCTTCATCTCTGTCCTAAAACAGAGCCTCCCCCCCACCCCGTTCAGGACTCACGCACAAGAGGAAACATCATTTCCCCGTCCACCTTGTCAAGGTCGTTCAGGATCTTACGCACTTGAGTCAAGTCACCTCCTGCCCCTTACCTTAAATGTATGGCCCCTGGTGACTGGCACCTCCGCTAAGGGGAAAGGTTTCTTCCTATCTACCCTATCCATCCTCCTCATCATTTTGTATACCTCCCTCAGCCTTCTCTGCTCCAAGGAAAACAACCCCAGCCGACCCAGTCTCTCTTCAGATGGCCACCAGCATTTTATGGTGGTTTTAAAACTGAGTGAGATCCAGAACAATGCAAGACCCTGCACTGCCCCATGAATGGGGCTACCTGGTGGTTTGAGAGGTGAGTGAGATCCAGGACAATGCAAGACCCTGCACTGCCCCATGAATGGGGTTACCTGGTGGTTTGACAGGTGAGTGAGATCCAGGACAATGCAAGACCCTGCACTGCCCCATGACTGGGGTTACCTGGTGGTTTGACAGGTGAGTGAGATCCAGGACAATGCAAGACCCTGCACTGCCGCATGAATGGGGCTACCTGGTGGTTTGGGCACTGAGTGAGATCCAGGACAATGCAAGACCCTGCACTGCCCCATGAATGGGGCTACCTGGTGGTTTGAGAGGTGAGTGAGATCCAGGACAATGCAAGACCCTGCACTGCCCCATGAATGGGGTTACCTGGTGGTTTGGGCACTGAGTGAGATCCAGGACAATGCAAGACCCTGCACTGCCCCATGAATGGGGCTACCTGGTGGTGTGGGAGGTGAGTGAGATCCAGGACAATGCAAGACCCTGCACTGCCCAATGAATGGGGTTACCTGATGGTTTGGGAGGTGAGTGAGATCCAGGACAATGCAAGACCCTGCACTGCCCCATGAATGTGGCTACCTGGTGGTTTGGGCACTGAGTGAGATCCAGGACAATGCAAGACCCTGCACTGCCCCATGAATGGGGCTACCTTGTGGTTTGAGAGGTGAGTGAGATCCAGGACAATGAAAGACCCTGCACTGCCCCATGAATGGGGCTACCTGGTGGTTTGAGAGGTGAGTGAGATCCAGGACAATGCAAGACCCTGCACTGCCCCATGAATGGAGCTACCTGTTGGTTTGGGCACTGAGTGAGATCCAGGACAATGCAAGACCCTGCACTGCCCCATGAATGGGGCTACCTGGTGGTTTGAGAGGTGAGTGAGATCCAGGACAATGCAAGACCCTGCACTGCCCCATGAATGGGGCTACCTGGTGGTATGAGAAGTGAGTGAGATCCAGGACAATGCAAGACCCTGCACTGCCCCATGAATGGGGCTACCTGGTGGTTTGAGAGGAGGGTCAGATCCAGGACAATGCAAGACCCTGCACTGCCCCATGAATGGGGCTACCTGGTGGTTTGAGAGGTGAGTGAGATCCAGGACAATGCAAGACCCTGCACTGCCCCATGAATGGGGCTACCTGGTGGTTTGGGAGGTGAGTGAGATCAAGGACAATGCAAGACCCTGCACTGCCCCATGAATGGGGTAACCTGGTGGTTTGGGCACTGAGTGAGTTCCAGGACAATGCAAGACCCTGCACTGCCCCATGAATGGGGCTACCTGGTGGTTTGGGCACTGAGTGAGATCCAGGACAATGCAAGACCCTTCACTGCCCCATCAATGGGGTTACCTGGTGGTTTGGGCACTGAGTGAGATCCAGGACAATGCAAGACCCTGCACTGTCCCATGAATGGGGCTACCTGGTGGTTTGAGAGGTGAGTGAGATCCAGGACAATGCAGGACCCTGCACTGCCCCATGAATGGGGCTACCTGGTGGTTTGAGAGGTGAGTGAGATCCAGGAAAATGCAAGACCCTGCACTGCCCCATGAATGGGGCTACCTGGTGGTTTGAGAGGTGAGTGAGATCCAGGACAATGCAAGACCCTGCACTGCCCCATGAATGGGGCTACCTGGTGGTTTGAGAGGTGAGTGAGATCCAGGACAATGCAAGACCCTGCACTGCCCCATGAATGAGGCTACCTGGTGGTTTGAGAGGAGGGTCAGATCCAGGACAATGCAAGACCCTGCACTGCCCCATGAATGGGGCTACCTGGTGGTTTGAGAGGTGAGTGAGATCCAGGACAATGCAAGACCCTGCACTGCCCCATGAATGGGGCTACCTGGTGGTTTGGGAGGTGAGTGAGATCAAGGACAATGCAAGACCCTGCACTGCCCCATGAATGGGGCTACCTGGTGGTTTGGGCACTGAGTGAGTTCCAGGACAATGCAAGACCCTGCACTGCCCCATGAATGGGGTTACCTGGTGGTTTGGGCACTGAGTGAGATCCAGGACAATGCAAGACCCTGCACTGACCCATGAATGGGGCTACCTGGTGGTTTGAGAGGTGAGTGAGATCCAGGACAATGCAGGACCCTGCACTGCCCCATGAATGGGGCTACCTGGTGGTTTGAGAGGTGAGTGAGATCCAGGACAATGCAAGACCCTGCACTGCCACATGAATGGGGCTACCTGGTGGTTTGAGAGGTGAGTGAGATCCAGGACAATGCAAGACCCTGCACTGCCCCATGAATGGGGCTACCTGGTGGTTTGAGAGGAGGGTCAGATCCAGGACAATGCAAGACCCTGCACTGCCCCATGAATGGGGCTACCTGGTGGTATGAGAGGTGAATGAGATCCAGGACAATGCAAGACCCTGCACTGCCCCATGAATGGGGCTACCTGGTGGTTTGAGAGGTGAGTGAGATCCAGGACAATGCAAGACCCTGCACTGCCCCATGAATGGGGCTACCTGGTGGTTTGAGAGGTGAGTGAGATCCAGGACAATGCAAGACCCTGCACTGCCCCATGAATGGGGTTACCTGGTGGTTTGGGCACTGAGTGAAATCCAGGACAATGCAAGACCCTGCACTGCCCCATGAATGGGGTTACCTGGTGGTTTGGGCACTGAGTTAGATCCAGGACAATGCAAGACCCTGCACTGCCCCATGAATGGGGCTACCTGGTGGTTTGGGCACTGAGTGAGATCCAGGACAATGCAAGACCCTGCACTGCCCCATGAATGGGGCTACCTGGTGGTTTGGGAGGTGAGTGAGATCCAGGACAATGCAAGACCCTGCACTGCCCAATGAATGGGGTTACCTGGTGGTTTGGGAGGTGAGTGAGATCCAGGACAATGCAAGACCCTGCACTGCCGCATGAATAGGGCAACCTGGTGGTTTGGGCACTGAGTGAGATCCAGGACAATGCAAGACCCTGCACTGCCCCATGAATGGGGCTACCTGGTGGTTTGGGCACTGAGTGAGATCCAGGAAAATGCAAGACCCTGCACTGCCCCATGAATGGGGCTACCTGGTGGTTTGGGAGGTGATTGAGATCCAGGACAATGCAAGACCCTGGACTGCCCCATGAATGGGGCTACCTGTTTGTTTGGGCACTGAGTGAGATCCAGGACAATGCAAGACCCTGCACTGCCCCATGAATGGGGCTACCTGGTGGTTTGGGCACTGAGTGAGATCCAGGACAATGCAAGACCCTGCACTGTCCCATGAATGGGGCTACCTGGTGGTTTGAGAGGTGAGTGAGATCCAGGACAATGCAAGACCCTGCACTGCCCCATGAATGGGGCTACCTGGTGGTTTGAGAGGTGAGTGAGATCCAGGACAATGCAACACCCTGCACTGCCCCATGACTGGGGTTACCTGGTGGTTTGAGAGGTGAGTGAGATCCACGACAATGCAAGACCCTGCACTGCCACATGAATGGGGCTGCCTGGTGGTTTGAGAGGTGAGTGAGATCCAGGACAATGCAAGGCCCTGCACTGCCCCATGAATGGGGCTACCTGGTGGTTTGGGAGGTGAGTGAGATCCAGGAAAATGCAAGACCCTGCACTGCCCCATGAATGGGGCTACCTGGTGGTTTGGGCACTGAGTGAGATCCAGGACAATGCAAGACCCTGCACTGCCCCATGAATGGGGCTACCTGGTGGTTTGGGAGGTGAGTGAGATCCAGGACAATGCAAGACCCTGCACTGCCCCATGAATGGGGCTACCTGGTGGTTTGAGAGGTGAGTGTGATCCAGGACAATGCAAGACCCTGCACTGCCCCATGACTGGGGTTACCTGGTGGTTTGACAGGTGAGTGAGATCCAGGACAATGCAAGACCCTGCACTGCCCCATGACTGGGGTTACCTGGTGGTTTGACAGGTGAGTGAGATCCAGGACAATGCAAGACCCTGCACTGCCGCATGAATGGGGCTACCTGGTGGTATGGGCACTGAGTGAGATCCAGGAAAATGCAAGACCCTGCACTGCCCCATGAATGGGGCTACCTGGTGGTTTGAGAGGTGAGTGAGATCCAGGACAATGCAAGACCCTGCACTGCCCCATGAATGGGGTTACCTGGTGGTTTGGGCACTGAGTGAGATCCAGGACAATGCAAGACCCTGCACTGCCCCATGAATGGGGCTACCTGGTGGTGTGGGAGGTGAGTGAGATCCAGGACAATGCAAGACCCTGCACTGCCCAATGAATGGGGTTACCTGATGGTTTGGGAGGTGAGTGAGATCCAGGACAATGCAAGACCCTGCACTGCCGCATGAATGGGGCTACCTGGTGGTTTGGGCACTGAGTGAGATCCAGGACAATGCAAGACCCTGCACTGCCCCATGAATGGGGGTACCTTGTGGTTTGAGAGGTGAGTGAGATCCAGGACAATGAAAGACCCTGCACTGCCCCATGAATGGGGCTACCTGGTGGTTTGAGAGGTGAGTGAGATCCAGGACAATGCAAGACCCTGCACTGCCCCATGAATGGAGCTACCTGTTGGTTTGGGCACTGAGTGAGATCCAGGACAATGCAAGACCCTGCACTGCCCCATGAATGGGGCTACCTGGTGGTTTGAGAGGTGAGTGAGATCCAGGACAATGCAAGACCCTGCACTGCCCCATGAATGGGGCTACCTGGTGGTATGAGAAGTGAGTGAGATCCAGGACAATGCAAGACCCTGCACTGCCCCATGAATGGGGCTACCTGGTGTTTTGAGAGGAGGGTCAGATCCAGGACAATGCAAGACCCTGCACTGCCCCATGAATGGGGCTACCTGGTGGTTTGAGAGGTGAGTGAGATCCAGGACAATGCAAGACCCTGCACTGCCCCATGAATGGGGCTACCTGGTGGTTTGGGAGGTGAGTGAGATCAAGGACAATGCAAGACCCTGCACAGCCCCATGAATGGGGCTACCTGCTGGTTTGAGAGGTGAGTGAGATCCAGGACAATGCAAGACCCTGCACTGCCCCATGAATGGGGCTACCTGCTGGTTTGAGAGGTGAGTGAGATCCAGGACAATGCAAGACCCTGCACTGCCCCATGAATGGGGCTACCTGGTGGTTTGAGAGGAGGGTCAGATCCAGGACAATGCAAGACCCTGCACTGCCACATGAATGGGGCTACCTGGTGGTTTGAGAGGTGAATGAGATCCAGGACAATGCAAGACCCTGCACTGCCCCATGAATGGGGCTACCTGGTGGTTTGAGAGGTGAGTGAGATCCAGGACAATGCAAGACCCTGCACTGCCCCATGAATGGGGCTACCTGGTGGTTTGGGAGGTGAGTGAGATCCAGGACAATGCAAGACCCTGCACTGCCCCATGAATGGGGCTACCTGGTGGTTTGGGCACTGAGTGAGATCCAGGACAATGCAAGACCCTGCACTGCCCCATGAATGGGGCTACCTGGTGGTTTGGGAGGTGAGTGAGATCCAGGACAATGCAAGACCCTGCACTGCCCCATGAATGGGGCTACCTGGTGGTTTGAGAGGTGAGTGTGATCCAGGACAATGCAAGACCCTGCACTGCCCTATGACTGGGGTTACCTGGTGGTTTGACAGGTGAGTGAGATCCAGGACAATGCAAGACCCTGCACTGCCCCATGACTGGGGTTACCTGGTGGTTTGACAGGTGAGTGAGATCCAGGACAATGCAAGACCCTGCACTGCCGCATGAATGGGGCTACTTGGTGGTTTGGGCACTGAGTGAGATCCAGGACAATGCAAGACCCTGCACTGCCCCATGAATGGGGCTACCTGGTGGTTTGAGAGGTGAGTGAGATCCAGAACAATGCAAGACCCTGCACTGCCCCATGAATGGGGTTACCTGGTGGTTTGGGCACTGAGTGAGATCCAGGACAATGCAAGACCCTGCACTGCCCCATGAATGGGGCTACCTGGTGGTGTGGGAGGTGAGTGAGATCCAGGACAATGCAAGACCCTGCACTGCCCAATGAATGGGGTTACCTGATGGTTTGGGAGGTGAGTGAGATCCAGGACAATGCAAGACCCTGCACTGCCGCATGAATGTGGCTACCTGGTGGTTTGGGCACTGAGTGAGATCCAGGACAATGCAAGAGCCTGCACTGCCCCATGAATGGGGCTAGCTTGTGGTTTGAGAGGTGAGTGAGATCCAGGACAATGAAAGACCCTGCACTGCCCCATGAATGGGGCTACCTGGTGGTTTGAGAGGTGAGTGAGATCCAGGACAATGCAAGACCCTGCACTGCCCCATGAATGGAGCTACCTGTTGGTTTGGGCACTGAGTGAGATCCAGGACAATGCAAGACCCTGCACTGCCCCATGAATGGGGCTACCTGGTGGTTTGAGAGGTGAGTGAGATCCAGGACAATGCAAGACCCTGCACTGCCCCATGAATGGGGCTACCTGGTGGTATGAGAAGTGAGTGAGATCCAGGACAATGCAAGACCCTGCACTGCCCCATGAATGGGGCTACCTGGTGGTTTGAGAGGAGGGTCAGATCCAGGACAATGCAAGACCCTGCACTGCCCCATGAATGGGGCTACCTGGTGGTTTGAGAGGTGAGTGAGATCCAGGACAATGCAAGACCCTGCACTGCCCCATGAATGGGGCTACCTGGTGGTTTGGGAGGTGAGTGAGATCAAGGACAATGCAAGACCCTGCACTGCCCCATGAATGGGGTAACCTGGTGGTTTGGGCACTGAGTGAGTTCCAGGACAATGCAAGACCCTGCACTGCCCCATGAATGGGGCTACCTGGTGGTTTGGGCACTGAGTGAGATCCAGGACAATGCAAGACCCTTCACTGCCCCATGAATGGGGTTACCTGGTGGTTTGGGCACTGAGTGAGATCCAGGACAATGCAAGACCCTGCACTGTCCCATGAATGGGGCTACCTGGTGGTTTGAGAGGTGAGTGAGATCCAGGACAATGCAGGACCCTGCACTGCCCCATGAATGGGGCTACCTGGTGGTTTGAGAGGTGAGTGAGATCCAGGACAATGCAAGACCCTGCACTGCCCCATGAATGGGGCTACCTGGTGGTTTGAGAGGTGAGTGAGATCCAGGACAATGCAAGACCCTGCACTGCCCCATGAATGGGGCTACCTGGTGGTTTGAGAGGAGGGTCAGATCCAGGACAATGCAAGACCCTGCACTGCCCCATGAATGGGGCTACCTGGTGGTTTGAGAGGTGAATGAGATCGAGGACAATGCAAGACCCTGCACTGCCACATGAATGGGGCTACCTGGTGGTTTGAGAGGTGAGTGAGATCCAGGACAATGCAAGACCTGCACTGCCCCATGAATGGGGCTACCTGGTGGTTTGAGAGGTGAGTGAGATCCAGGACAATGCAAGACCCTGCACTGCCCCATGAATGGGGTTACCTGGTGGTTTGGGCACTGAGTGAGATCCAGGACAATGCAAGACCCTGCACTGCCCCATGAATGGGGCTACCTGGTGGTTTGGGCACTGAGTGAGATCCAGGACAATGCAAGACCCTGCACTGCCCCATGAATGGGGCTACCTGGTGGTTTGGGAGGTGAGTGAGATCCAGGACAATGCAAGACCCTGGACTGCCCCATGAATGGGGCTACCTGGTTGTTTGGGCACTGAGTGAGATCCAGGACAATGCAAGAACCTGCACTGCCCCATGAATGGGGCTACCTGGTGGTTTGGGCATTGAGTGAGATCTAGGACAATGCAAGACCCTTCACTGCCCCATGAATGGGGTTACCTGGTGGTTTGGGCACTGAGTGAGATCCAGGACAATGCAAGACCCTGCACTGTCCCATGAATGGGGCTACCTGGTGGTTTGAGAGGTGAGTGAGATCCAGGACAATGCAAGACCCTGCACTGCCCCATGAATGGGGCTACCTGGTGGTTTGAGAGGTGAGTGAGATCCAGGACAATGCAAGACCCTGCACTGCCCCATGACTGGGGTTACCTGGTGGTTTGAGAGGTGAGTGAGATCCACGACAATGCAAGACCCTGCACTGCCACATGAATGGGGCTACCTGGTGGTTTGAGAGGTGAGTGAGATCCAGGACAATGCAAGACCCTGCACTGCCCCATGAATGGGGCTACCTGGTGGTTTGGGAGGTGAGTGAGATCCAGGACAATGCAAGACCCTGCACTGCCCCATGAATGGGGCTACCTGGTGGTTTGGGCACTAGGTGAGATCCAGGTCAATGCAAGACCCTGCACTGCCCCATGAATGGGGCTACCTGGTGGTTTGGAAGGTGAGTGAGATCCAGGACAATGCAAGACCCTGCACTGCCCCATGAATGGGGCTACCTGGTGGTTTGAGAGGTGAGTGTGATCCAGGACAATGCAAGACCCTGCACTGCCCCATGAATGGGGTTACCTGGTGGTTTGACAGGTGAGTGAGATCCAGGACAATGCAAGACCCTGCACTGCCCCATGAATGGGGCTACCTGGTGGTTTGGGCACTGAGTGAGATCCAGGACAATGCAAGACCCTGCACTGCCCCATGAATGGGGCTACCTGGTGGTTTGAGAGGTGAGTGAGATCCAGGACAATGCAAGACCCTGCACTGCCCCATGAATGGGGCTACCTGGTGGTTTGAGAGGTGAGTGAGATCCAGGACAATGCAAGACCCTGTACTGCCCCATGAATGGGGCTACCTTGTGGTTTGAGAGGAGGGTCAGATCCAGGACAATGCAAGACCCTGCACTGCCCCATGAATGGGGCTACCTGGTGGTTTGAGAGGTGAGTGAGATACAGGACAATGCAAGACCCTGCACTGCCCCATGAATGGGGCTACCTGGTGGTTTGGGAGGTGAGTGAGATCCAGGACAATGCAAGACCCTGCACTGCCCCATGAATGGGGCTACCTGGTGGTTTGAGAGGTGAGTGAGATCCAGGACAATGCAAGACACTGCACTGCCCCATGAATGGGGTTAACTGGTGGTTTGGGCACTGAGTGAGATCCAGGACAATGCAAGACCCTGCACTGCCCCATGAATGGGGCTACCTGGTGGTTTGAGAGGTGAGTGAGATCCAGGACAATGCAAGACCCTGCACTGCCCCATGAATGGGGCTACCTGGTGGTTTGAGAGGTGAGTGAGATCCAGGACAATGCAAGACCCTGCACTGCCCCATGAATGGGGCTACCTGGTGGTTTGAGAGGAGAGTCAGATCCAGGACAATGCAAGACCCTGCACTGCCCCATGAATGGGGCTACCTGGTGGTATGAGAGGTGAATGAGATCCAGGACAATGCAAGACCCTGCACTGCCCCATGAATGGGGCTACCTGGTGGTTTGAGAGGTGAGTGAGATCCTGGACAATGCAAGACCCTTCACTGCCCCATGAATGGGGCTACCTGGTGGTTTGAGAGGTGAGTGAGATCCAGGACAATGCAAGACCCTGCACTGCCCCATGAATGGGGTTACCTGGTGGTTTGGGCACTGAGTGAAATCCAGGACAATGCAAGACCCTGCACTGCCCCATGAATGGGGTTAACTGGTGGTTTGGGCACTGAGTGAGATCCAGGACAATGCAAGACCCTGCACTGCCCCATGAATGGGGCTACCTGGTGGTTTGGGCACTGAGTGAGATCCAGGACAATGCAAGACCCTGCACTGCCCCATGAATGGGGCTACCTGGTGGTTTGGGAGGTGAGTGAGATCCAGGACAATGCAAGACCCTGGACTGCCCCATGAATGGGGCTACCTGTTTGTTTGGGCACTGAGTGAGATCCAGGACAATGCAAGACCCTGCACTGCCCCATGAATGGGGCTACCTGGTGGTTTGGGCACTGAGTGAGATCCAGGACAATGCAAGACCCTGCACTGTCCCATGAATGGGGCTACCTGGTGGTTTGAGAGGTGAGTGAGATCCAGGACAATGCAAGACCCTGCACTGCCCCATGAATGGGGCTACCTGGTGGTTTGAGAGGTGAGTGAGATCCAGGACAATGCAAGACCCTGCACTGCCCCATGACTGGGGTTACCTGGTGGTTTGAGAGGTGAGTGAGATCCACGACAATGCAAGACCCTGCACTGCCACATGAATGGGGCTACCTGGTGGTTTGAGAGGTGAGTGAGATCCAGGACAATGCAAGACCCTGCACTGCCCCATGAATGGGGCTACCTGGTGGTTTGGGCACTGAGTGAGATCCAGGACAATGCAAGACCCTGCACTGCCCCATGAATGGGGCTACCTGGTGGTTTGGGCACTGAGTGAGATCCAGGACAATGCAAGACCCTGCACTGCCCCATGAATGGGGCTACCTGGTGGTTTGGGAGGTGAGTGAGATCCAGGACAATGCAAGACCCTGCACTGCCCCATGAATGGGGCTACCTGGTGGTTTGAGAGGTGAGTGTGATCCAGGACAATGCAAGACCCTGCACTGCCCCATGACTGGGGTTACCTGGTGGTTTGACAGGTGAGTGAGATCCAGGACAATGCAAGACCCTGCACTGCCCCATGACTGGGGTTACCTGGTGGTTTGACAGGTGAGTGAGATCCAGGACAATGCAAGACCCTGCACTGCCGCATGAATGGGGCTACCTGGTGGTTTGGGCACTGAGTGAGATCCAGGACAATGCAAGACCCTGCACTGCCCCATGAATGGGGCTAACTGGTGGTTTGAGAGGTGAGTGAGATCCAGGACAATGCAAGACCCTGCACTGCCCCATGAATGGGGTTACCTGGTGGTTTGGGCACTGAGTGAGATCCAGGACAATGCAAGACCCTGCACTGCCCCATGAATGGGGCTACCTGGTGGTGTGGGAGGTGAGTGAGATACAGGACAATGCAAGACCCTGCACTGCCCCATGAATGGGGCTACCTGGTTGTTTGGGAGGTGAGTGAGATCCAGGACAATGCAAGACCCTGCACTGCCCCATGAATGGGGCTACCTGGTGGTTTGAGAGGTGAGTGAGATCCAGGACAGTGCAAAACCCTGCACTGCCCCATGAATGGGGTTACCTGGTGGTTTGGGCACTGAGTGAGATCCAGGACAATGCAAGACCCTGCACTGCCCCATGAATGGGGCTACCTGGTGGTTTGAGAGGTGAGTGAGATCCAGGACAATGCAAGACCCTGCACTGCCCCATGAATGGGGCTACCTGGTGGTTTGAGAGGTGAGTGAGATCCAGGACAATGCAAGACCCTGCACTGCCCCATGAATGGGGCTACCTGGTGGTTTGAGAGGAGGGTCAGATCCAGGACAATGCAAGACCCTGCACTGCCCCATGAATGGGGCTACCTGGTGGTTTGAGAGGTGAGTGAGATCCAGGACAATGCAAGACCCTGCACTGCCCCAGGAATGGGGTTACCTGGTGGTTTGGGCACTGAGTGAGATCCAGGACAATGCAAGACCCTGCACTGCCCCATGAATGGGGCTACCTGGTGGTTTGAGAGGTGAGTGAGATCCAGGACAATGCAAGACCCTGCACTGCCCCATGAATGGGGCTACCTGGTGGTTTGAGAGGTGAGTGAGATCCAGGACAATGCAAGACCCTGCACTGCCCCATGAATGGGGCTACCTGGTGGTTTGAGAGGAGGGTCAGATCCAGGACAATGCAAGACCCTGCACTGCCCCATGAATGGGGCTACCTGGTGGTATGAGAGGTGAATGAGATCCAGGACAATGCAAGACCCTGCACTGCCCCATGAATGGGGCTACCTGGTGGTTTGAGAGGTGAGTGAGATCCAGGACAATGCAAGACCCTTCACTGCCCCATGAATGCGGCTACCTGCTGGTTTGAGAGGTGAGTGAGATCCAGGACAATGCAAGACCCTGCACTGCCCCATGAATGGGGTTACCTGGTGGTTTGGGCACTGAGTGAAATCCAGGACAATGCAAGACCCTGCACTGCCCCATGAATGGGGTTAACTGGTGGTTTGGGCACTGAGTGAGATCGAGGACAATGCAAGACCCTGCACTGCCCCATGAATGGGGCTACCTGGTGGTTTGGGCACTGAGTGAGATCCAGGACAATGCAAGACCCTGCACTGCCCCATGAATGGGGCTACCTGGTGGTTTGGGAGGTGAGTGAGATCCAGGACAATGCAAGACCCTGGACTGCCCCATGAATGGGGCTACCTGTTTGTTTGGGCACTGAGTGAGATCCAGGACAATGCAAGACCCTGCACTGTCCCATGAATGGGGCTACCTGGTGGTTTGAGAGGTGAGTGAGATCCAGGACAATGCAGGACCCTGCACTGCCCCATGAATGGGGCTACCTGGTGGTTTGAGAGGTGAGTGAGATCCAGGACAATGCAAGACCCTGCACTGCCCCATGAATGGGGCTACCTGGTGGTTTGAGAGGTGAGTGAGATCCAGGACAATGCAAGACCCTGCACTGCCCCATGAATGGGGCTACCTGGTGGTTTGAGAGGAGGGTCAGATCCAGGACAATGCAAGACCCTGCACTGCCCCATGAATGGGGCTACCTGGTGGTTTGAGAGGTGAATGAGATCGAGGACAATGCAAGACCCTGCACTGCCACATGAATGGGGCTACCTGGTGGTTTGAGAGGTGAGTGAGATCCAGGACAATGCAAGACCTGCACTGCCCCATGAATGGGGCTACCTGGTGGTTTGAGAGGTGAGTGAGATCCAGGACAATGCAAGACCCTGCACTGCCCCATGAATGGGGTTACCTGGTGGTTTGGGCACTGAGTGAGATCCAGGACAATGCAAGACCCTGCACTGCCCCATGAATGGGGCTACCTGGTGGTTTGGGCACTGAGTGAGATCCAGGACAATGCAAGACCCTGCACTGCCCCATGAATGGGGCTACCTGGTGGTTTGGGAGGTGAGTGAGATCCAGGACAATGCAAGACCCTGGACTGCCCCATGAATGGGGCTACCTGGTTGTTTGGGCACTGAGTGAGATCCAGGACAATGCAAGAACCTGCACTGCCCCATGAATGGGGCTACCTGGTGGTTTGGGCATTGAGTGAGATCTAGGACAATGCAAGACCCTTCACTGCCCCATGAATGGGGTTACCTGGTGGTTTGGGCACTGAGTGAGATCCAGGACAATGCAAGACCCTGCACTGTCCCATGAATGGGGCTACCTGGTGGTTTGAGAGGTGAGTGAGATCCAGGACAATGCAAGACCCTGCACTGCCCCATGAATGGGGCTACCTGGTGGTTTGAGAGGTGAGTGAGATCCAGGACAATGCAAGACCCTGCACTGCCCCATGACTGGGGTTACCTGGTGGTTTGAGAGGTGAGTGAGATCCACGACAATGCAAGACCCTGCACTGCCACATGAATGGGGCTACCTGGTGGTTTGAGAGGTGAGTGAGATCCAGGACAATGCAAGACCCTGCACTGCCCCATGAATGGGGCTACCTGGTGGTTTGGGAGGTGAGTGAGATCCAGGACAATGCAAGACCCTGCACTGCCCCATGAATGGGGCTACCTGGTGGTTTGGGCACTAGGTGAGATCCAGGTCAATGCAAGACCCTGCACTGCCCCATGAATGGGGCTACCTGGTGGTTTGGAAGGTGAGTGAGATCCAGGACAATGCAAGACCCTGCACTGCCCCATGAATGGGGCTACCTGGTGGTTTGAGAGGTGAGTGTGATCCAGGACAATGCAAGACCCTGCACTGCCCCATGAATGGGGTTACCTGGTGGTTTGACAGGTGAGTGAGATCCAGGACAATGCAAGACCCTGCACTGCCCCATGAATGGGGCTACCTGGTGGTTTGGGCACTGAGTGAGATCCAGGACAATGCAAGACCCTGCACTGCCCCATGAATGGGGCTACCTGGTGGTTTGAGAGGTGAGTGAGATCCAGGACAATGCAAGACCCTGCACTGCCCCATGAATGGGGCTACCTGGTGGTTTGAGAGGTGAGTGAGATCCAGGACAATGCAAGACCCTGTACTGCCCCATGAATGGGGCTACCTTGTGGTTTGAGAGGAGGGTCAGATCCAGGACAATGCAAGACCCTGCACTGCCCCATGAATGGGGCTACCTGGTGGTTTGAGAGGTGAGTGAGATACAGGACAATGCAAGACCCTGCACTGCCCCATGAATGGGGCTACCTGGTGGTTTGGGAGGTGAGTGAGATCCAGGACAATGCAAGACCCTGCACTGCCCCATGAATGGGGCTACCTGGTGGTTTGAGAGGTGAGTGAGATCCAGGACAATGCAAGACACTGCACTGCCCCATGAATGGGGTTAACTGGTGGTTTGGGCACTGAGTGAGATCCAGGACAATGCAAGACCCTGCACTGCCCCATGAATGGGGCTACCTGGTGGTTTGAGAGGTGAGTGAGATCCAGGACAATGCAAGACCCTGCACTGCCCCATGAATGGGGCTACCTGGTGGTTTGAGAGGTGAGTGAGATCCAGGACAATGCAAGACCCTGCACTGCCCCATGAATGGGGCTACCTGGTGGTTTGAGAGGAGAGTCAGATCCAGGACAATGCAAGACCCTGCACTGCCCCATGAATGGGGCTACCTGGTGGTATGAGAGGTGAATGAGATCCAGGACAATGCAAGACCCTGCACTGCCCCATGAATGGGGCTACCTGGTGGTTTGAGAGGTGAGTGAGATCCTGGACAATGCAAGACCCTTCACTGCCCCATGAATGGGGCTACCTGGTGGTTTGAGAGGTGAGTGAGATCCAGGACAATGCAAGACCCTGCACTGCCCCATGAATGGGGTTACCTGGTGGTTTGGGCACTGAGTGAAATCCAGGACAATGCAAGACCCTGCACTGCCCCATGAATGGGGTTAACTGGTGGTTTGGGCACTGAGTGAGATCCAGGACAATGCAAGACCCTGCACTGCCCCATGAATGGGGCTACCTGGTGGTTTGGGCACTGAGTGAGATCCAGGACAATGCAAGACCCTGCACTGCCCCATGAATGGGGCTACCTGGTGGTTTGGGAGGTGAGTGAGATCCAGGACAATGCAAGACCCTGGACTGCCCCATGAATGGGGCTACCTGTTTGTTTGGGCACTGAGTGAGATCCAGGACAATGCAAGACCCTGCACTGCCCCATGAATGGGGCTACCTGGTGGTTTGGGCACTGAGTGAGATCCAGGACAATGCAAGACCCTGCACTGTCCCATGAATGGGGCTACCTGGTGGTTTGAGAGGTGAGTGAGATCCAGGACAATGCAAGACCCTGCACTGCCCCATGAATGGGGCTACCTGGTGGTTTGAGAGGTGAGTGAGATCCAGGACAATGCAAGACCCTGCACTGCCCCATGACTGGGGTTACCTGGTGGTTTGAGAGGTGAGTGAGATCCACGACAATGCAAGACCCTGCACTGCCACATGAATGGGGCTACCTGGTGGTTTGAGAGGTGAGTGAGATCCAGGACAATGCAAGACCCTGCACTGCCCCATGAATGGGGCTACCTGGTGGTTTGGGCACTGAGTGAGATCCAGGACAATGCAAGACCCTGCACTGCCCCATGAATGGGGCTACCTGGTGGTTTGGGCACTGAGTGAGATCCAGGACAATGCAAGACCCTGCACTGCCCCATGAATGGGGCTACCTGGTGGTTTGGGAGGTGAGTGAGATCCAGGACAATGCAAGACCCTGCACTGCCCCATGAATGGGGCTACCTGGTGGTTTGAGAGGTGAGTGTGATCCAGGACAATGCAAGACCCTGCACTGCCCCATGACTGGGGTTACCTGGTGGTTTGACAGGTGAGTGAGATCCAGGACAATGCAAGACCCTGCACTGCCCCATGACTGGGGTTACCTGGTGGTTTGACAGGTGAGTGAGATCCAGGACAATGCAAGACCCTGCACTGCCGCATGAATGGGGCTACCTGGTGGTTTGGGCACTGAGTGAGATCCAGGACAATGCAAGACCCTGCACTGCCCCATGAATGGGGCTAACTGGTGGTTTGAGAGGTGAGTGAGATCCAGGACAATGCAAGACCCTGCACTGCCCCATGAATGGGGTTACCTGGTGGTTTGGGCACTGAGTGAGATCCAGGACAATGCAAGACCCTGCACTGCCCCATGAATGGGGCTACCTGGTGGTGTGGGAGGTGAGTGAGATACAGGACAATGCAAGACCCTGCACTGCCCCATGAATGGGGCTACCTGGTTGTTTGGGAGGTGAGTGAGATCCAGGACAATGCAAGACCCTGCACTGCCCCATGAATGGGGCTACCTGGTGGTTTGAGAGGTGAGTGAGATCCAGGACAGTGCAAAACCCTGCACTGCCCCATGAATGGGGTTACCTGGTGGTTTGGGCACTGAGTGAGATCCAGGACAATGCAAGACCCTGCACTGCCCCATGAATGGGGCTACCTGGTGGTTTGAGAGGTGAGTGAGATCCAGGACAATGCAAGACCCTGCACTGCCCCATGAATGGGGCTACCTGGTGGTTTGAGAGGTGAGTGAGATCCAGGACAATGCAAGACCCTGCACTGCCCCATGAATGGGGCTACCTGGTGGTTTTAGAGGAGGGTCAGATCCAGGACAATGCAAGACCCTGCACTGCCCCATGAATGGGGCTACCTGGTGGTTTGAGAGGTGAGTGAGATCCAGGACAATGCAAGACCCTGCACTGCCCCAGGAATGGGGTTACCTGGTGGTTTGGGCACTGAGTGAGATCCAGGACAATGCAAGACCCTGCACTGCCCCATGAATGGGGCTACCTGGTGGTTTGAGAGGTGAGTGAGATCCAGGACAATGCAAGACCCTGCACTGCCCCATGAATGGGGCTACCTGGTGGTTTGAGAGGTGAGTGAGATCCAGGACAATGCAAGACCCTGCACTGCCCCATGAATGGGGCAACCTGGTGGTTTGAGAGGAGGGTCAGATCCAGGACAATGCAAGACCCTGCACTGCCCCATGAATGGGGCTACCTGGTGGTATGAGAGGTGAATGAGATCCAGGACAATGCAAGACCCTGCACTGCCCCATGAATGGGGCTACCTGGTGGTTTGAGAGGTGAGTGAGATCCAGGACAATGCAAGACCCTTCACTGCCCCATGAATGCGGCTACCTGGTGGTTTGAGAGGTGAGTGAGATCCAGGACAATGCAAGACCCTGCACTGCCCCATGAATGGGGTTACCTGGTGGTTTGGGCACTGAGTGAAATCCAGGACAATGCAAGACCCTGCACTGCCCCATGAATGGGGTTAACTGGTGGTTTGGGCACTGAGTGAGATCGAGGACAATGCAAGACCCTGCACTGCCCCATGAATGGGGCTACCTGGTGGTTTGGGCACTGAGTGAGATCCAGGACAATGCAAGACCCTGCACTGCCCCATGAATGGGGCTACCTGGTGGTTTGGGAGGTGAGTGAGATCCAGGACAATGCAAGACCCTGGACTGCCCCATGAATGGGGCTACCTGTTTGTTTGGGCACTGAGTGAGATCCAGGACAATGCAAGACCATGCACTGCCCCATGAATGGGGCTACCTGGTGGTTTGGGCACTGAGTGAGATCCAGGACAATGCAAGACCCTGCACTGTCCCATGAATGGGGCTACCTGGTGGTTTGAGAGGTGAGTGAGATCCAGGACAATGCAAGACCCTGCACTGCCCCATCAATGGGGCTACCTGGTGGTTTGAGAGGTGAGTGAGATCCAGGACAATGCAAGACCCTGCACTGCCCCATGACTGGGGTTACCTGGTGGTTTGAGAGGTGAGTGAGATCCACGACAATGCCATGAATGGGGCTACCTGGTGGTTTGAGAGGGGGGGGGGGGCTTGAGGTGAGTGAGATCCAGGACAATGCAAGACCCTGCACTGCCCCATGAATGGGGCTACCTGGTGGTTTGGGAGGTGAGTGAGATCCAGGACAATGCAAGACCCTGCACTGCCCCATGAATGGGGCTACCTGGTGGTTTGGGCACTGAGTGAGATCCAGGACAATGCAAGACACTGCACTGCCCCATGAATGGGGCTACCTGGTGGTTTGGGAGGTGAGTGAGATCCAGGACAATGCAAGACCCTGCACTGCCCCATGAATGGGGCTACCTGGTGGTTTGAGAGGTGAGTGTGATCCAGGACAATGCAAGACCCTGCACTGCCCCATGACTGGTGTTACCTGGTGGTTTGACAGGTGAGTGAGATCCAGGACAATGCAAGACCCTGCACTGCCCCATGACTGGGTTACCTGGTGGTTTGACAGGTGAGTGAGATCCAGGACAATGCAAGACCCTGCACTGCCGCATGAATGGGGCTACCTGGTGGTTTGGGCACTGAGTGAGATCCAGGACAATGCAAGACCCTGCACTGCCCCATGAATGGGGCTACCTGGTGGTTTGAGAGGTGAGTGAGATCCAGGACAATGCAAGACCCTGCACTGCCCCATGAATGGGGTTACCTGGTGGTTTGGGCACTGAGTGAGATCCAGGACAATGCAAGACCCTGCACTGCCCCATGAATGGGGCTACCTGGTGGTGTGGGAGGTGAGTGAGATACAGGACAATGCAAGACCCTGCACTGCCCCATGAATGGGGCTACCTGGTTGTTTGGGAGGTGAGTGAGATCCAGGACAATGCAAGACCCTGCACTGCCCCATGAATGGGGCTACCTGGTGGTTTGAGAGGTGAGTGAGATCCAGGACAATGCAAACCCCTGCACTGCCCCATGAATGGGGTTACCTGGTGGTTTGGGCACTGAGTGAGATCCAGGACAATGCAAGACCCTGCACTGCCCCATGAATGGGGCTACCTGGTGGTTTGAGAGGTGAGTGAGATCCAGGACAATGCAAGACCCTGCACTGCCCCATGAATGGGGCTACCTGGTGGTTTGAGAGGTGAGTGAGATCCAGGACAATGCAAGACCCTGCACTGTCCCATGAATGGGGCTACCTGGTGGTTTGAGAGGAGGGTCAGATCCAGGACAATGCAAGACCCTGCACTGCCCCATGAATGGGGCTACCTGGTGGTATGAGAGGTGAATGAGATCCAGGACAATGCAAGACCCTGCACTGCCCCATGAATGGGGCTACCTGGTGGTTTGAGAGGTGAGTGAGATCCAGGACAATGCAAGACCCGGCACTGCCCCATGAATGGGGCTACCTGGTGGTTTAAGAGGTGAGTGAGATCCAGGACAATGCAAGACCCTGCACTGCCCCATGAATGGGGTTACCTGGTGGTTTGAGCACTGAGTGAAATCCAGGACAATGCAAGACCCTGCACTGCCCCATGAATGGGGTTAACTGGTGGTTTGGGCACTGAGTGAGATCCAGGACAATGCAAGACCCTGCACTGCCCCATGAATGGGGCTACCTGGTGGTTTGGGCACTGAGTGAGATCCAGGACAATGCAAGACCCTGCACTGCCCCATGAATGGGGCTACCTGGTGGTTTGGGAGGTGAGTGAGATCCAGGACAATGCAAGACCCTGGACTGCCCCATGAATGGGGCTACCTGTTTGTTTGGGCACTGAGTGAGATCCAGGACAATGCAAGACCCTGCACTGCCCCATGAATGGGGCTACCTGGTGGTTTGGGCACTGAGTGAGATCCAGGACAATGCACGACCCTGCACTGTCCCATGAATGGGGCTACCTGGTGGTTTGAGAGGTGAGTGAGATCCAGGACAATGCAAGACCCTGCACTGCCCCATGAATGGGGCTACCTGGTGGTTTGAGAGGTGAGTGAGATCCAGGACAATGCAAGACCCTGCACTGCCCCATGACTGGGGTTACCTGGTGGTTTGAGAGGTGAGTGAGATCCACGACAATGCAAGACCCTGCACTGCCACATGAATGGGGCTACCTGGTGGTTTGAGAGGTGAGTGAGATCCAGGACAATGCAAGACCCTGCACTGCCCCATGAATGGGGCTACCTGGTGGTTTGGGAGGTGAGTGAGATCCAGGACAATGCAAGACCCTGCACTGCCCCATGAATGGGGCTACCTGGTGGTTTGGGCACTGAGTGAGATCCAGGACAATGCAAGACCCTGCACTGCCCCATGAATGGGGCTACCTGGTGGTTTGGGAGGTGAGTGAGATCCAGGACAATGCAAGACCCTGCACTGCCCCATGAATGGGGCTACCTGGTGGTTTGAGAGGTGAGTGTGATCCAGGACAATGCAAGACCCTGCACTACCCCATGACTGGGGTTACCTGGTGGTTTGACAGGTGAGTGAGATCCAGGACAATGCAAGACCCTGCACTGCCCCATGACTGGGGTTACCTGGTGGTTTGACAGGTGAGTGAGATCCAGGACAATGCAAGACCCTGCACTGCCGCATGAATGGGGCTACCTGGTGGTTTGGGCACTGAGTGAGATCCAGGACAATGCAAGACCCTGCACTGCCCCATGAATGGGGCTACCTGGTGGTTTGAGAGGTGAGTGAGATCCAGGACAATGGAAGACCCTGCACTGCCCCATGAATGGGGTTACCTGGTGGTTTGGGCACTGAGTGAGATCCAGGACAATGCAAGACCCTGCACTGCCCCATGAATGGGGCTACCTGGTGGTTTGGGAGGTGAGTGAGATCAAGGACAATGCAAGACCCTGCACTGCCCCATGAATGGGGTAACCTGGTGGTTTGGGCACTGAGTGAGTTCCAGGACAATGCAAGACCCTGCACTGCCCCATGAATGGGGCTACCTGGTGGTTTGAGAGGAGGGTCAGATCCAGGACAATGCAAGACCCTGCACTGCCGCCTGAATGGGGCTACCTGGTGGTTTGGGCACTGAGTGAGATCCAGGACAATGCAAGACCCTGCACTGCCCCATGAATGGGGCTACCTTGTGGTTTGAGAGGTGAGTGAGATCCAGGACAATGAAAGACCCTGCACTGCCCCATGAATGGGGCTACCTGGTGGTTTGAGAGGTGAGTGAGATCCAGGACAATGCAAGACCCTGCACTGCCCCATGAATGGAGCTACCTGTTGGTTTGGGCACTGAGTGAGATCCAGGACAATGCAAGACCCTGCACTGCCCCATGAATGGGGCTACCTGGTGGTTTGAGAGGTGAGTGAGATCCAGGACAATGCAAGACCCTGCACTGCCCCATGAATGGGGCTACCTGGTGGTATGAGAAGTGAGTGAGATCCAGGACAATGCAAGACCCTGCACTGCCCCATGAATGGGGCTACCTGGTGGTTTGAGAGGAGGGTCAGATCCAGGACAATGCAAGACCCTGCACTGCCCCATGAATGGGGCTACCTGGTGGTATGAGAGGTGAGTGAGATCCAGGACAATGCAAGACCCTGCACTGCCCCATGAATGGGGCTACCTGGTGGTTTGGGAGGTGAGTGAGATCAAGGACAATGCAAGACCCTGCACTGCCCCATGAATGGGGTAACCTGGTGGTTTGGGCACTGAGTGAGTTCCAGGACAATGCAAGACCCTGCACTGCCCCATGAATGGGGCTACCTGGTCTTTTGGGCACTGAGTGAGATCCAGGACAATGCAAGACCCTTCACTGCCCCATGAATGGGGTTACCTGGTGGTTTGGGCACTGAGTGAGATCCAGGACAATGCAAGACCCTGCACTGTCCCATGAATGGGGCTACCTGGTGGTTTGAGAGGTGAGTGAGATCCAGGACAATGCAGGACCCTGCACTGCCCCATGAATGGGGCTACCTGGTGGTTTGAGAGGTGAGTGAGATCCAGGACAATGCAAGACCCTGCACTGCCCCATGAATGGGGCTACCTGGTGGTTTGAGAGGTGAGTGAGATCCAGGACAATGCAAGACCCTGCACTGCCCCATGAATGGGGCTACCTGGTGGTTTGAGAGGAGGGTCAGATCCAGGACAATGCAAGACCCTGCACTGCCCCATGAATGGGGCTACCTGGTGGTTTGAGAGGTGAATGAGATCCAGGACAATGCAAGACCCTGCACTGCCCGATGAATGGGGCTACCTGGTGGTTTGAGAGGTGAGTGAGATCCAGGACAATGCAAGACCCTGCACTGCCCCATGAATGGGGCTACCTGGTGGTTTGAGAGGTGAGTGAGATCCAGGACAATGCAAGACCCTGCACTGCCCCATGAATGGGGTTACCTGATGGTTTGGGCACTGAGTGAGATCCAGGACAATGCAAGACCCAGCACTGCCCCATGAATGGGGCTACCTGGTGGTTTGGGCACTGAGTGAGATCCAGGACAATGCAAGACCCTGCACTGCCCCATGAATGGGCTACCTGGTGGTTTGGGAGGTGAGTGAGATCCAGGACAATGCAAGACCCTGGACTGCCTCATGAATAGGGCTACCTGGTTGTTTGGGCACTGAGTGAGATCCAGGACAATGCAAGATCCTGCACTGCCCCATGAATGGGGCTACCTGGTGGTTTGGGCACTGAGTGAGATCCAGGACAATGCAAGACCCTTCACTGCCCCATGAATGGGGTTACCTGGTGGTTTGGGCACTGAGTGAGATCCAGGACAATGCAAGACCCTGCACTGTCCCATGAATGGGGCTACCTGGTGGTTTGAGAGGTGAGTGAGATCCAGGACAATGCAAGACCCTGCACTGCCCCATGAATGGGGCTACCTGGTGGTTTGAGAGGTGAGTGAGATCCAGGACAATGCAAGACCCTGCACTGCCCCATGACTGGGGTTACCTGGTGGTTTGAGAGGTAAGTGAGATCCACGACAATGCAAGACCCTGCACTGCCACATGAATGGGGCTACCTGGTGTTTGAGAGGTGAGTGAGATCCAGGACAATGCAAGACCCTGCACTGCCCCATGAATGGGGCTACCTGGTGGTTTGGGAGGTGAGTGAGATCCAGGACAATGCAAGACCCTGCACTGCCCCATGAATGGGGCTACCTGGTGGTTTGGGCACTGAGTGAGATCCAGGTCAATGCAAGACCCTGCACTGACCCATGAATGGGGCTACCTGGTGGTTTGGGAGGTGAGTGAGATCCAGGACAATGCAAGACCCTGCACTGCCCCATGAATGGGGCTACCTGGTGGTTTGAGAGGTGAGTGTGATCCAGGACAATGCAAGACCCTGCACTGCCCCATGACTGGGG
>NW_027598110.1:0-54159 GCF_964194155.1 Cetorhinus maximus
AACAGCGCGGGGAGAGAGCGGGTAAAACAGCGCAGGGGGAGATAGCAGGTAAAACAGCGCGGGAAGAGAGAGCGGATAAAACAGCGCGGGGGGAGAGAGCGGGTAAAACAGCGCGGGGGGAGAGAGCAAGTAAAACAGCGCGGCGGGAGAGAGCAGGTAAAACAGCGCGGGGGGAGAGAGCAGCTAAAATAGCGCGGGGGGAGAGTGGAGGTAAAACAGCGCGGGGGGAGAGAAGAGGTAAAACAGCCCGGGGGGAGAGAGCAGGTAAAACAGCGCAGGGGGCGAGAGAAGGTAAAACAGCGTGGGGGGAGAGAGCTGGTAAAACAGTGCGGGGGGAGAGAGCAGATAAACAGCGCAGGGGGAGAGCGCAGGTAAAACAGCGCGGGGGGAGAGAGCAGGTAAAACAGCGCGGGGGGAGAGTGGAGGTAAAACAGCGCGGGGGGAGAGAGCAGGTAAAACAGGGCGGGGGGAGAGAGCGGGTAAAAGAGCGAGGTGGGAGAGAGTGGGTAAAACAGCGCGGGGGAGAGTGGAGGAAAAACAGCGCGGGGGGGAGAGAGCGGGTAAAACAGCGCGGGGGGAGAGAGCGCGTAAAACAGCGCCGGGGGAGAGTGGAGGTAAAACAGCGCGGGGGGAGAGAGCAGGTAAAAAAGCGTGGGGAGAGAGAGCGGGTAAAAAAGCGTGGGGGGAGAGAGCAAGTAAAACAGCGCGGGGGGAGAGTGGAAGTAAAACAGCGCGGGGGGAGAGAGCAGGTAAAACAGCGCAGGGGGAGAGAGCAGGTAAAACAGCGCGGGGGGAGAGAGCAGGTAAAACTGCGCGGGGGGAGAGAGCCGGTAAAACAGCTTGGGGGGAGAGAGTGGGTAAAACAGCGCGCGGGGAGAGAGCAAGTAAAACACCGCGGGGGGAGAGAGCAGGTAAAACAGTGCGGGGGGAGAGAGCAGGTAAAGCAGCGTGGGGGGAGGGTGGAGGTAAAACAGCGCGGGGGGAGAGAGCAGGTAAAACAGCGCGGGGGGAGAGAGCAGGTAAAACAGCACGGGGGGAGAGTGGAGGTAAAACAGCGCGGGGGGAGAGAGCGGGTAAAACAGCGCGGGGGGAGAGAGCAGGTAAAACAGGGTGGGGGGAGAGAGCGAGTAAAACAGCGCGGGGCGAGAGTGGAGGTAAAACAGCGCGGGGGGAGAGAGCGGGTAAAACAGCGCGGGCGGAGAGAGCAGGTAAATCAGCGCGGGGGAGAGAGCAGTTAAAACAGCGCGGGGGGACAGAGCAGTTAAAACAGCGCGGGGGGAGAGAGCAGGTAAACAGCGCGGGGGGGAGAGAGCAGGTAAAACAGCGCGGGTGGAGAGACCAGGTAAATCAGCGTGGGGGGAGAGATCAGTTAAAACAGCGCGAGGAGGAAGGAGGTAAATCAGCGCGGGGGGAGAGAGCAGTTAAAACAGCGCGGGGGGAGAGAGCAGATAAAACATCGCGGGCGGACAGAGCAGTTAAAACAGCGCGGGGGGAGAGAGCAGTAAAAACAGCGCGGGGTGAGAGATCAGGAAAATCAGCGCGGGGGGAGAGAGCAGGTAAAACAGCGCGGGTGGAGACAGCAGGTAAAACAGCACGGGGAGAGATCGTGTAGAACAGCGCGGGGGGAGAGAGCGGTTAAAACAGCGCGGGGGGAGAGAGCAGGTAAATCAGCGCGGGGGGAGAGAGCAGTTAAAACAGCGCGGGAGGAGAGAGCAGGTAAATCTGCGCGGGGGGAGGGAGCAGCTAAAACAGCGCAGGGGGAGAGAGCAGGTAAAACAGCGCGAGGGGAGAGAGCAGGTAAATCAGCGCGGGGGGAGAGAGCAGGTAAACAGCGCAGTGGGGAGAGAGCAGTTAAAACAGCGCGGGGGGAGAGAGCGGGTAAAACAGCGAGGGGGGAGAGAGCAGGTAAATCAGCACGGGTGGAGAGAGCAGGTAAACAGCGCAGGGGGGAGAGAGCAGGTAAAACAGCGCGGGGGGAGAGAGCAGGTAAAACAGTGCGGGGGGAGAGAGCAGTTAAAACAGCGCGGGAGGAGAGAGCAGGTAAACAGCGCAGGGGGGAGAGAGCAGGTAAAACAGCGCGGGGGGAGAGAGCAGGTAAACAGCGCAGGGGGGAGAGAGCAGGTAAAACAGCGCGGGGGGAGAGAGCAGGTAAACAGCGCGGGGGGAGAGAGCGGGTAAAACAGCGCGGGGGGAGAGAGCAGGTAAAACAGTGCAGGGTGAGAGAGCAGGTAAAACAGGGCGGGGGGAGAGAGCGGGTAAAACTAAGCGCGGGTGGAGAGAGCAGGTAAACAGCGCAGGGGTGAGAGAGCAGGTAAAACAGCGCGGGGGGAGAGAGCAGGTAAACAGCGCAGGGGGGAGAGAGCAGGTGAAACAGCGCGGGGGGAACGAGCAGGTAAACAGCGCGGGGGGAGAGAGCGGGTAAGATAGCGCGCGGCGAGAGTGGAGGTAAAACAGCGCGGGGGGAGAGCAGGTAAAACAGCGCGGGGGGAGAGAGCAGGTAAAACAGCGCGGGGGGAGAGAGCGGGTAAAACAGCGCGGGGAGGAGAGAGCAGGTAAAACAGCGCAGGGGGAGAGAGCAGGTAAAACAGCGCGGGGGGAGAGAGCAGGTAAAACTGCGCGGGGGGAGAGAGCCGGTAAAACAGCTTGGGGGGAGAGAGTGGGTAAAACAGCGCGCGGGGAGAGAGCAAGTAAAACACCGCGGGGGGAGAGAGCAGGTAAAACAGTGCGGGGGGAGAGAGCAGGTAAAGCAGCGTGGGGGGAGGGTGGAGGTAAAACAGCGCGGGGGGAGAGAGCAGGTAAAACAGCGCGGGGGGAGAGAGCAGGTAAAACAGCACGGGGGGAGAGTGGAGGTAAAACAGCGCGGGGGGAGAGAGCAGGTAAAACAGGGTGGGGGGAGAGAGCGAGTAAAACAGCGCGGGGCGAGAGTGGAGGTAAAACAGCGCGGGGGGAGAGAGCGGGTAAAACAGCGCGGGGGGAGAGAGCAGGTAAATCAGCGCGGGGGAGAGAGCAGTTAAAACAGCGCGGGGGGACAGAGCAGTTAAAACAGCGCGGGGGGAGAGAGCAGGTAAACAGCGCGGGGGGGAGAGAGCAGGTAAAACAGCGCGGGTGGAGAGACCAGGTAAATCAGCGTGGGGGGAGAGATCAGTTAAAACAGCGCGAGGAGGAAGGAGGTAAATCAGCGCGGGGGGAGAGAGCAGTTAAAACAGCGCGGGGGGAGAGAGCAGATAAAACATCGCGGGCGGACAGAGCAGTTAAAACAGCGCGGGGGGAGAGAGCAGTAAAAACAGCGCGGGGTGAGAGAGCAGGAAAATCAGCGCGGGGGGAGAGAGCAGGTAAAACAGCGCGGGTGGAGACAGCAGGTAAAACAGCACGGGGAGAGATCGTGTAGAACAGCGCGGGGGGAGAGAGCGGTTAAAACAGCGCGGGGGGAGAGAGCAGGTAAATCAGCGCGGGGGGAGAGAGCAGTTAAAACAGCGCGGGAGGAGAGAGCAGGTAAATCTGCGCGGGGGGAGGGAGCAGCTAAAACAGCGCAGGGGGAGAGAGCAGGTAAAACAGCGCGAGGGGAGAGAGCAGGTAAATCAGCGCGGGGGGAGAGAGCAGGTAAACAGCGCAGTGGGGAGAGAGCAGTTAAAACAGCGCGGGGGGAGAGAGCGGGTAAAACAGCGAGGGGGGAGAGAGCAGGTAAATCAGCACGGGTGGAGAGAGCAGGTAAACAGCGCAGGGGGGAGAGAGCAGGTAAAACAGCGCGGGGGGAGAGAGCAGGTAAAACAGTGCGGGGGGAGAGAGCAGTTAAAACAGCGCGGGAGGAGAGAGCAGGTAAACAGCGCAGGGGGGAGAGAGCAGGTAAAACAGCGCGGGGGGAGAGAGCAGGTAAACAGCGCAGGGGGGAGAGAGCAGGTAAAACAGCGCGGGGGGAGAGAGCAGGTAAACAGCGCGGGGGGAGAGAGCGGGTAAAACAGCGCGGGGGGAGAGAGCAGGTAAAACAGTGCAGGGTGAGAGAGCAGGTAAAACAGGGCGGGGGGAGAGAGCGGGTAAAACAGCGCGGGGGGAGTGAGCAGGTAAATCAGCGCAGGGGGAGAGAGCAGTTTAAACAGCGCGGGGGGACAGAGCAGTTAAAACAGCGCGGGGGGGGAGAGCAGGTAAACAGCGCGTGGGGGAGAGAGCAGGTAAAACAGCGCGGGGGGAGAGACCAGGTAAATCAGCGGGGGGGGAGAGATCAGTTAAAACAGCGCGGGGGGAGAGAGCAGATAAAACATCGCGGGGGGAGAGAGCAGTTAAAACAGCGAGGGGGGAGAGAGCAGGTAAACAGCACGGGGGGGAGAGACCAGGTAAAACAGCGCGGGGGGAGAGAGCAGGTAAATCAGCGCGGGTGGAGAGAGCAGTAAAAACAGCGCGGGGGGAGAGAGCAGGTAAAACAGCGAGGGGGGAGAGAGCAGGTAAAACAGCGTGGGGGGAGAGAGCAGGTAAAACAGCGCGGGTGGAGACAGCGGGTAAAACAGCGCGGGGAGAGATCGTGTAGAACAGCGCGGGGGGAGAGAGCGGTTAAAACAGCGCGGGGGGAGAGAGCAGGTAGATCAGCGCACGGGGAGAGAGCAGTTAAAACAGCGCAGGGGGAGAGAGCAGGTAAATCAGCGCGGGGGGAAGGAGCATTTAAAACAGTGCGGGGGGGAGAGCAGGTAAAACAGCGCGGGTGGAGAGAGCAGGTAAAACAGCGCGTGGGGAGAGAGCAGGTAAATCAGCGCGGGGGGAGAGAGCAGGTAAACAGCGCAGGGGGGAGAGAGCTGTTAAAACAGCGCGGGGGGAGAGAGCGGGTAAAACAGCGAGGGGGGAGAGAGCAGGTAAATCAGCGCGGGTGGAGAGAGCAGGTAAACAGCGCAGGGGGGAGAGAGCAGGTAAAACTGTGCGGGGGGAGAGAGCAGTTAAAACAGCGCGGGGGGAGAGAGCAGGTAAACAGCGCAGGGGGGAAAGAGCAGGTAAAACACCCCGGGGATGAGAGCAGGTAAATCAGCGCAGGGGGGAGAGAGCAGGTAAAACAGCGCGGGGTGAGAGAGCAGGTAAACAGCGCAGGGGGGAGAGAGCAGGTAAACAGCGCAGGGGGGAGAGAGCAGTTAAAATAGCGCGGGGGGAGAGAGCAGGTAAAACAGCGAGGGGGGAGAGAGCAGGTAAAACAGCGCGGGGGGAGAGAGCAGGTAAAACAGCACGGGGGGAGAGAGCAGGTAAATCAGCGCTGGGGGAGTGAGCAGTTAAAACAGCGCGGGAGGAGAGAGCAGGTAAAACAGCGCGGGGGGTAAGAGCAGTTAAAACAGCGCGGGGGGGAGAGAGCAGGTAAAACAGCGCGGGGGGAGAAAGCAGTTAAATCAGCGTGGGGGGAGAGAGCAGTTAAAACAGCGCGGGGGGGAGAGAGCAGGTAAAACAGCGTGGGGGGAGAGAGCAGTTAAAACAGCGCGGGGGGAGAGTGGAGCTAAAACAGCGCGGGGGGAGAGAGCAGGTAAAACAGCGCGGGGGGAGAGAGCAGGTAAAACAGCGTGGGGGGAGAGAGCAGGTAAAACAGCGCGGGGGGAGAGAGCAGGTAAACAGCGCAGGGGGGCGAGAGCAGGTAAAACAGTGCGGGGGGAGAGATCAGTTCACACAGCGTGGGGGGAGAGAGCAGGTAAACAGCGCAGGGGGGAGAGCAGATAAAACAGCGCAGCGGGAGAGAGCAGGTAAATCAGCGGGGGGGGAGAGAGCAGTTAAAACAGCGCGGGGGGAGAGAGCCGGTAAAACAGCGCGGGGGGAGAGAGCAGGTAAAACAGCGCGGGGAGAGATCAGGTGAAACAGAGCGGGGGGAGAGAGCAGGTAAAACAGCGAGGGGAGAGATCAGGTTAAACAGCGCGGGGGGAGAGAGCGGGTAAAACAGCGCAGGGGGAGATAGCAGGTAAAACAATGCGGGAAGAGAGAGCGGATAAAACAGCGCGGGGGGAGAGAGCGAGTAAAACAGCGCGGGGGGAGAGTGGAGGTAAAACAGCGCGGGGGCAGAGAGCAGGTAAACAGCGCCGGGGGAGAGAGCAGGTAAAGCAGCACGGGGGGAGAGAGCAGTTAAAACAGCACAGGGGGAGAGAGCAGGTAAATCAGCGCGGGGGGAGGGAGCAGTTAAAACAGCGCGGGGGGGCGAGCAGGTAAAACAGCGCGGGTGGAGAGAGCAGGTAAAACAGCGCGTGGGGAGAGAGCAGGTAAATCAGCGCGGGGGGAGAGAGCACGTAAAACAGCGCGTGGGGAGAGAGCAGGTAAACAGCGCAGGGGGGAGAGAGCAGTTAAAACAGCGCGGGGGGAGAGAGCGGGTAAAACAGCGAGGGGGGAGAGAGCAGGTAAATAAGCGCGGGTGGAGAGAGCAGGTAAACAGCGCAGGGGTGAGAGAGCAGGTAAAACAGCGCGGGGGGAGAGAGCAGGTAAACAGCGCAGGGGGGAGAGAGCAGGTGAAACAGCGCGGGGGGAACGAGCAGGTAAACAGCGCGGGGGGAGAGAGCGGGTAAGATAGCGCGGGGGGAGAGAGCAGGTAAAACAGGGCGGGGGGAGAGAGCGGGTAAAACAGCGCGCGGCGAGAGTGGAGGTAAAACAGCGCGGGGGGAGAGAGCAGGTAAAACAGCGCGGGGGGAGAGAGCAGGTAAAACAGCGCGGGGGGAGAGAGCGGGTAAAACAGCGCGGGGAGGAGAGAGCAGGTAAAACAGCGTGGGGGGAGAGACCAGGTAAATCAGCGGGAGGGGAGAGATCAGTTAAAACAGCGCGGGGAGGGAGGAGGTAAATCAGCGCGGGGGGAGAGAGCAGTTAAAACAGCGCGGGGGGAGAGAGCAGTTAAAACAGCGCGGGGGGAGAGAGGAGATAAAACATCGCGGGGGGAGAGAGCAGTTAAAACAGCGCGGGGGGAGAGAGCAGGTAAACAGCACGGGGGGGAGAGAGCAGGTAAAACAGCGCGGGGGGAGAGAGCAGGTAAATCAGCACGGGGGGAGAGAGCAGTAAAAACTGCGCGGGGCGAGAGAGCAGGAAAATCAGTGCGGGGGGAGAGAGCAGGTAAAACAGCGTGGGGGGAGAGAGCAGGTAAAACAGGGCGGGGGGAGAGAGCAGGTAAAACATCGAGGGGGGAGAGAGCAGGTAAAACAGCGCGGGGGGAGAGATCGGGTAAAACAGGGCGGGGGGAGAGAGCGAGTAAAACAGCGCGGGGCGAGAGTGGAGGTAAAACAGCGCGGGGGGAGAGAGCAGGTAAACAGCGCGGGGGGGAGAGAGCAGGTAAAACAGCGCGGGGGGAGAGACCAGGTAAATCAGCGGGAGGGGAGAGATCAGTTAAAACAGCGCGGGGAGGGAGGAGGTAAATCAGCGCGGGGGGAGAGAGCAGTTAAAACAGCGCGGGGGGAGAGAGGAGATAAAACATCGCGGGGGGAGAGAGCAGTAAAAACAGCGCGGGGGGAGAGAGCAGGTAAACAGCACGGGGGGGAGAGAGCAGGTAAAACAGCGCGGGGGGAGAGAGCAGGTAAATCAGCACGGGGGGAGAGAGCAGTAAAAACTGCACGGGGCGAGAGAGCAGGAAAATCAGCGCGGGGGGAGAGAGCAGGTAAAACAGCGTGGGGGGAGAGAGCAGGTAAAACAGGGCGGGGGGAGAGATCGGGTAAAACAGCGTGGGGTGAGAGAGCAGGTATAACAGGGCGGGGGGAGAGAGCGAGTAAAACAGCGCGGGGGGAGAGAGCAGGTAAAACAGCGCGGGCGGACAGAGCAGTTAAAACAGCGCGGGGGGAGAGAGCAGGTAAACAGCGCGGGGGGGAGAGAGCAGGTAAAACAGCGCGGGGGAAGAGACCAGGTAAATCAGCGTGGGGGGAGAGATCAGTTAAAACAGCGCGGGGGGAGAGAGCAGATAAAACATCGCGGGGGGAGAGAGCAGTTAAAACAGCGCGGGGGGAGAGAGCAGGTAAACAGCACGGGGGGGAGAGAGCAGGTAAAACAGCCCGGGGGGAGAGAGCAGGTACATCAGCGCGGGGGGAGAGAGCAGTAAAAACAGCGCGGGGCGAGAGAGCAGGAAAATCAGCGCGGGGGGAGAGAGCAGCTAAAACAGCGCGGGGGGAGAGAGCAGGTAAAACAGCGGGGGGGAGAGCAGGTAAATCAGCGCGGGGGGAGAGAACAGTTAAAACAGCGCGGGGGGAGAGAGCAGGTAAATCAGCGCGGGGGGAGGGAGCAGTTAAAACAGCGCAGGGGGGAGAGCATGTAAAACAGCGCGGGTGGAGAGAGCAGGTAAAACAGCGCGGGGGGAGAGAGTGGGTAAAACAGCGAGGGGGGAGAGAGCAGGTAAATCAGCGCGGGTGGAGAGAGCAGTTAAACAGCGCAGGGGGGAGAGAGCAGGTAAAACAGTGCGGGGGGAGAGAGCAGTTAAAACAGCGCGGGGGGAGAGAGCAGGTAAACAGCACAGGGGGGAGAGCAGATAAAACAGCACAGCGGGAGATAGCAGGTAAATCAGCGGGGGGGGAGAGAGCAGTTAAAACAGCGCGGGGGGAGAGAGCCGGTAAAACAGCGCGGGGGGAGAGAGCAGGTAAAACAGCGGGGGGAGAGATCAGGTGAAACAGAGCGGGGGGAGAGAGCAGGTAAAACAGCGAGGGGAGAGATCAGGTTAAACAGCGCGGGGGGAGAGAGCCGGTAATATAGCGCGTGGGGAGAGTGGAGGTAAAACAGAGCGGGGGGAGAGAGCAGGTAAAACAGCGCAGGGGGAGATAGCAGGTAAAACAATGCGGGAAGAGAGAGCGAGTAAAACAGCGCGGGGGGAGAGTGGAGGTAAAACAGCGCGGGGGCAGAGAGCAGGTAAACAGCGCCGGCGGAGAGAATAGGTAAAGCAGCGCGGGGGGAGAGAGCAGGTAAAACAGCACGGGGGGAGGGAGCAGTTAAAACAGCGCGGGGGGAGAGCGCGGGTAAAACAGCGTGGGGGGAGGGAGCAGTTAAAACAGCGCGGGGGGAGAGAGCAGGTAAATCAGCGCGGGGGGAGGGAGCAGTTAAAACAGCGCGGGGGGGCGAGCAGGTAAACAGCGCAGGGGGGAGAGAGCAATTAAAACAGCGCGGGGGGAGAGAGCGGGTAAAACAGCGAGGGGGGAGAGAGCAGGTAAATCAGCGCGGGTGGAGAGAGCAGGTAAACAGCGCAGGGGTGAGAGAGCGGGTAAAATAGCGCGGGGGGAGAGAGCAGGTAAACAGCGCAGGGGGGAGAGAGCAGGTAAAACAGCGCGGGGGGAGAGAGCAGGTAAACAGCGCGGGGGGAGAGAGCGGGTAAAATAGCGCGGGGGGAGAGAGCAGGTAAAACAGGGCGGGGGGAGAGAGCGGGTAAAACAGTGCAGGGTGAGAGAGCAGGTAAAACAGGGCGGGGGGAGAGAGCGAGTAAAACCGCGCGGCGAGAGTGGAGGTAAAACAGCGCGGGGGGAGAGAGCAGGTAAAACAGCGTGGGGGGAGAGAGCAGGTAAAACAGCGCGGGGGGAGAGAGCAGTAAAACAGCGCGGGGGGAGAGAGCAGGTAAATCAGCGCGGGGGGAGAGAGCAGTTAAAACAGCGCGGGGGGAGAGAAGCAGTTAAAACAGCTCGGGGGGAGAGAGCAGGTAAACAGCGCGGGGAGGAGAGAGCAGGTAAACAGCGCAGGGGAGAGAGCAGTTAAAACAGCGCGGGGAGAGATCAGGTGAAACAGAGCGGGGGGAGAGCAGGTAAAACAGCGCGGGGGGAGAGAGCCGGTAATATAGCGAGCGGGGAGAGTGGAGGTAAAACAGAGCGGGGGGAGAGAGCGGGTAAAACAGCGCAGTGGGAGATAGCAGGTAAAACAATGCGGGAAGAGAGAGCGGATAAAACAGCGCGGGGGGAGAGAGCGAGTAAAACAGCGCGGGGGGAGAGTGGAGGTAAAACAGCGCGGGGGCAGAGAGCAGGTAAAACAGCGCAGGGGGAGAGAGCGGGTAAAACAGCGTGGGGGGAGAGAGCGGGTAAAACAGCGCGGGGGGAGAGAGCAAGTAAAACAGCGCGGGGGTAGACAGCAGGTAAAACAGCGCGGTGGGAGAGTGGAGGTAAAACAGCGCAGGGGGAGAGAGCGGGTAAAACAGTGCGGGGGGAGAGAGCAGGTAAACAGCGCGGGGGGAGAGAGCAGGTAAAACAGCGCGGGGGGAGAGAGCAGGTAAATTAGCGCGGGGGGAGAGAGCAGTAAAAACTGCGCGGGGTGAGAGAGCAGGAAAATCAGCGCGGGGGGAGAGAGCAGTTAAAACAGCGCGGGGGGAGAGAGCAGGTAAAACAGCGAGGGGGGAGAGAGCAGGTAAAACAGCGTGGGGGGAGAGAGCAGGTAAAACAGCGCGGGGGGAGAGAGCAGGTAAAACAGGGCGGGGGGAGAGAGCGGGTAAAACAGTGCAGGGTGAGAGAGCAGGTAAAACAGGGCGGGGGGAGAGAGCGAGTAAAACAGCGCGGGGCGAGAGTGGAGGTAAAACAGCGCGGGGGGAGAGAGCAGGTAAAACAGCGTGGGGGGAGAGCAGGTAAAACAGCGCGGGGGGAGAGAGCAGGTAAAACAGCACGGGGGGAGAGAGCAGGTAAAACAGCGCGGGGGGGAGAGAGCAGGTAAAACAGTGCGGGGGGAGAGAGCAGGTAAATCAGCGCGAGTGGATAGAGCAGGTAAACAGCGCAAGGGGGAGAGGACAGTTAAAACAGCGCAGGGGGAGAGAGCGGGTAAAACAGCGAGGGTGGAGAGAGTAGGTTAAACAGCGCGGGCGGAGAGAGCAGGTAAATAGCGCAGGGGGGAGACAGCAGGTAAAACAGCGCAGGGGGAGAGAGCAGTTAAAACAGCGCGGGGGGAGAGAACAGGTAAAAAGCGCAGGGGGGGGTGAGAGCAGGTAAAACAGCGCGGGGAGAGAGACCAGGTAAACAGGCAGGGAGGAGAGAGCAGGTAAAACTGCGTTGGGGGAGAGAGCAGGTAAACAGCGCAGGGGGGAGAGAGCAGGTAAACAGCGCAGGGGGGAGAGCAGATAAAAAAGCGCAGCGGGAGAGAGCAGTTAAAACAGCGCGGGGGGAGAGAGCAGGTAAACAGCGCAGGGGGGAGAGAGCAGGTAAAACAGCACGGGGGGAGAGAGCAGGTAAATCAGCGCGGGGGGAGAGAGCAGTTAAAAAATCGCGGGTGGAGAGAGGAGGTAAAAGAGCGCGGGGGGTGAGAGCAGTTAAAACAGCGCGGGGGAGAGAGCAGGTAAATCAGCGCGGGGGGAGAGAGCAGTTAAAACAGCGCGGCGGGAGAGAGCAGGTAAAACAGCGCGGGGGGAGAGAGCAGGTAAAACAGCGCGGGGAGAGATCAGGTGAAACAGAGCGGGGGGAGAGAGCAGGTAAAACAGCAAGGGGAGAGATCAGGCAGGTTAAACAGCGCGGGGGGAGAGAGCGTGGTAAAACAGCGCGGGGGAGAGAGCAGGGTAAAACAGCGCGGGGGAGAGAGCCGGTAAAATAGCGCGCGGGGAGAGTGGAGGTAAAACAGAGCGGGGGGAGAGAGCGGGTAAAACAGCGCAGGGGGAGATAGCAGGTAAAACAATGCGGGAAGAGAGAGCAGATAAAACAGCGCGGGGGGAGAGAGCAGTTAAAACAGCGCGCGGGGAGTGATCAGGTGAAACAGAGCGGGTGAGAGAGGCAGTTAAAACAGCGCGGGGGGAGAGAGCAGGTAAAACAGCGCGGGGGGAGACAGCAGTTAAAACAGCGCGGGGAGAGATCAGGTGAAACAGAGCGGGGGGAGAGAGCAGGTAAAACACCGACGGGAGAGATCAGGTTAAACAGCGCGGGGGGAGAGAGCGGGTAAAACAGCGCGGGGGGAGAGAGCAGGTAAAACAGCGCGGGGGGAGAGAGCCGGTAAAATATCGCGCGGGGAGAGTGGAGGTAAAACAGCACGGGGGGAGAGAGCAGGTAAATCAGCGCGGGGGGAGAGAGCAGTTAAAACAGCGCTGGTGGAGAGTGCAGGTAAAACAGTGCGGGGGGTGAGAGCAGTTAAAAAAGCGCAGGGGGAGACAGAAGGTAAACAGCGCGGGGGGAGAGAGCAGGTAAAACAACGCGGGGGGAGAGAGCAGGTAAATCAGCGCGGGGGGAGAGAGCAGTTAAAACAGCGCGGGGGGAGAGAGCAGGTAAATCAGGGCGTCGGGAGAGAGCAGTTAAAACAGCGCGGGGGGAGAGAGCAGGTAAATCAGGGCGGGGGGAGAGAGCAGGTAAAACAGCGCGGGGGGCGACAGCAGGTAAAACAGCGCGGGGAGAGATCAGGTGAAACAGAGCGGGGGGAGAGAGCAGGTAAAACACCGACGGGAGAGATCAGGTTAAACAGCGCGGGGGGAGAGAGCGGGTAAAACAGCGCGGGGGGAGAGAGCAGGTAAAACAGTGCGGGGGGAGAGAGCCGGTTAAATATCGGGCGGGGAGAGTGGAGGTAAAACAGCGCGGCGGGAGAGTGCGGGTAAACCAGCGCGGGGGGAGATAGCAGGTAAAAAAGCGCGGGAAGAGAGAGCGGATAAAACAGCGCGGGGGAGAGTGGAGCTAAAACAGCGCGGGGGAGAGAGCAGGAAAAACAGCGAGGGGGGAGAGAGCAGGTAAAACAGCGCGGGGGGAGAGAGCGGGTAAAACAGCGTGGGGAGAGAGAGCGGGTAAAACAGTGCGGGGGGAGAGAGCAGGTAAACAGCGCGGGGGGAGAGAGCAGGTAAAGCAGCGCGGGGGGAGAGAGCAGGTAATACAGCGCGGGGGGAGAGGCCACGTAAAACAGCGCGGGGGGAGAGAGCAGGTAAACAGCGCGCGGGGAGAGAGCAGGTAAAGCAGCGCGGGGGGAGAGAGCGGTAAAACAGCGCGGGGGGAGAGAGCAAGTAAAACAGCGCGGGGGGAGAGAGCAGGTAAAACAGCGCGCGGGGAGAGAGCAGGTAAAACAGCGCGGGGGAGAGTGGAGGTAAAACAGAGCGGGGGGAGAGTGGAGGTAAAACCGCGCGGGGGAGAGAGCATGTAAAACAGCGCAGGAGTAGAGAGCAGGTAAAACATCGTGGGGGGAGAGAGCGGGTAAAACAGTGCGGGGGGAGAGAGCAGGTAAACAGCGCGGGGGGAGAGAGCAGGTAAAGCAGCGCGGGGGGAGAGAGCAGGTAATACAGCGCGGGGGGAGAGGCCACGTAAAACAGCGTGGGGGAGAGAGCAGGTAAAACAGCGCGGGGGGAGAGAGCAGGTAAATCAGCGCGGGTGTAGAGAGCAGTTAAACAGCGCGGGGGGAGAGAGCAGGTAAAACAGCGTGGGGGGAGAGAGCAGGTAAACAGTGCGGGGGGAGAGAGCAGGTAAATCCACGCGGGGGGAGAGAGCAGTTAAAACAGCGCAGGGGGAGAGAGCGGGTAAAACAGCGAGGGTGGAGAGAGTAGGTTAAACAGCGTGGGGGGAGAGAGCAGGTAAACAGCGCAGGGGGGAGAGAGCAAGCAAAACAGCGCGGGGGGAGAGAGCGGGTAAAACAGCGCGGGGGTAGAGAGCAGGTAAACAGGGCAGGGGGAGAGAGCGGGTAAAACAGTGCGGGGTGAGAGAGCAGGTAAAAACAGGGCGGAGGGAGAGAGCGGGCAAAACAGCGCGGGGGGGAGAGAGCAGGTAAATCAGCGTGGGGGGGAGAGAGCAGTTAAAACAGCGCGGAAGGAGAGAGCAGGTAAATCAGCGCGGGGGGAGAGAGCAGTTAAAACAGCGCGGGGGGACTGAGCAGTTAAAACAGCGAGGGGGGAGAGAGCAGGTAAACAGCGCGGGGGGGAGAGAGCAGGTAAAACAGCGCGGGGGGAGAGACCAGGTAAATCAGCGCGGGGGGAGAGATCAGTTAAAACAGCGCGGGGAGGGAGGAGGTAAATCAGCGCCGGGGGAGAGATCAGTTAAAACAGCGCGGGGGAGAGAGCAGATAAAACAGCGCGGGGGGAGAGAGCAGTTAAAACAGCGCGGGGGAAGAGAGCAGGGTAAACAGCACGGGGGGGGAGAGAGCAGGTTAAACAGCGCGGGGGGAGATAGCAGGTAAATCAGCGCGGGGGGAGAGAGCAGTAAATACAGCGCGGGGTGAGAGAGCAGGTAAATCAGCGCGGGGGGAGAGAGCAGTTAAAACAGCGCGGGGGAAGAGAGCAGGTAAAACAGCGAGGGGGGAGAGAGCAGGTAAAACAGCGCAGGGGGAGAGAGCAGGTAAAACAGCGCGGGTGGAGACAGCAGGTAAAACAGCGCGGGGAGAGACCGTGTAGAACAGCGCGTTGGGAGAGAGAGGGTAAAACAGCGCGGGGGGAGAGAGCAGGTAAATCAGCGCATTGGGAGAGAGCAGGTAAATCAGCGAGGGGGGAGAGAGCAGGAAAACAGCGCAGGGGGGAGAGAGCAGTTAAAACAGCGCGCGGGGAGAGAGCGGGTAAAACAGCGAGGGGGGAGAGAGCAGGTAAATCAGCGCGGGTGGAGAGAGCAGGTAAACAGCGCAGGGGGGAGAGTGCAGGTAAAACAGCGCGAGGGAAAAGAGAGCAGTTAAAACAGCGCGGGGGAGAGAGCAGGTAAACAGCGCAGGGGGGAGAGTGCAGGGTAAAACAACGCGGGGGGAGAGAGCAGGTAAACAGCGCAGGGGGGAGAGAGCAGGTAAAACAGCGCGGGGGGAGAGAGCAGTTAAAATAGCGCGGGGGGAGAGAGCAGGTAAAACAGCGAGGGGGGAGAGAGCAGGTAAATCAGCGCGGGGGGAGAGAGCAGTTAAAACAGCGCGGATGGAGAGTGCAGGTAAAACAGCGCGGGGGGTGAGAGCAGATAAAACAGCGCGGGGGGAGACAGCAGGTAAACAGCGCGGGGGGTAGAGAGCAGGTAAAACAGCGCGGGGGGAGAGAGCAGGTAAATCAGCGCGGGGGGAGAGAGCAGTTAAAACAGCGCGGGGGGAGAGAGCAGGTAAATCAGGGCGGGGGGAGAGAGCAGTTAAAACAGCGCGGGGGGAAAGAGCAGGTAAATCAGGGCGGGGGGAGAGAGCAGTTAAAACAGCGCGCGGGGAGTGATCAGGTGAAAACAGAGCGGGGGGAGAGAGCAGTTAAAACAGCGCGGGGGAGAGAGCAGGTAAAACAGCGCGGGGGGAGAGAGCAGGTAAAACAGTGCGGGGAGAGATCAGGTGAAAAGAGCGGGGGTAGAGAGCAGGTAAACACCGACGGAGAGATCAGGTTAACAGCGCGGGAGGAGAGAGCGGTAAAACAGCGCGGGGGAGAGAGCAGGTAAAACAGCGCGGCGGGAGAGAGCAGGTAAATATCGCGCGGGTAGAGTGGAGGTAAAACAGCACGGGGGGAGAGAGCAGGTAAATCTGCGCGGGGGGAGAGAGCAGTTAAAACAGCGCGGGTGGAGAGTGCAGGTAAAACAGCGCGGGGGGTGAGAGCAGTTAAAAAAGCGCGGGGGGAGACAGCAGGTAAACAGCGCGGGGGGGAGAGAGCAAACAGCGCGGGGGGAGAGAGCAGGTAAATCAGCACGGGGGGAGAGAGCAGTTAAAACAGCGCGCGGGGAGTGATCAGGTGAAACAGAGCGGGGGGAGAGAGCAGTTAAAACAGCGCGGGGGGAGAGAGCAGGTAAAACAGCGCGGGGGGAGACAGCAGGTAAAACAGCGCGGGGAGAGATCAGGTGAAACAGAGCGGGGGGAGAGAGCAGGTAAAACACCGACGGGAGAGATCAGGTTAAACAGCGCGGGGGGAGAGAGAGGGTAAAACAGCGCGGGGGGAGAGAGCAGGTAAAACAGCGCGGGGGGAGAGAGCCGGTAAAATATCGCGCGGGGGGAGACAGCAGGTAAAACAGCGCGGGGAGAGATCAGGTGAAACAGAGCGGGGGGAGAGAGCAGGTAAAACACCGACGGGAGAGATCAGGTTAAACAGCGCGGGGGGAGAGAGAGGGTAAAACAGCGCGGGGGGAGAGAGCAGGTAAAACAGCGCGGTGGGAGATAGCAGGAAAAACAGCGCGGGAAGAGAGAGCGGATAAAACAGCGCGGGGGGAGAGAGCGAGTAAAACAGCGCGGGGGGAGAGTGGAGCTAAAACAGCGCGGGGGGAGAGAGCAGGTAAAACAGCGCGGGGAGAGAGAGCAGGTAAAACAGCGCGGGGGGAGAGAGAAAGTAAAACAGCGCGGGGGGAGAGAGCAGGTAAAACAGCGCGCGGGGAGAGAGCAGGTAAAACAGCGCGGGGGGAGAGTGGAGGTAAAACAGTGCGGGGGGAGAGTGGAGGTAAAACAGCGTGGGGGGAGAGAGCAGGTAAAACAGCGCAGGGGGAGAGAGCAGGTAAAACAGCGCAGGAGTAGAGAGAAGGTAAAACATCGTGGGGGGAGAGAGCGTGTAAAACAGTGAGGGGGGAGAGAGCAGGTAAACAGCGCGGGGGGAGAGAGCAGGTAAAGCAGCGCGGGGGGAGAGAGCAGGTAAAACAGCGCGGGGGGAGAGAGCAGGTAAAACAGCGTGGGGGGAGAGAGCTGGTAAAGCACCGCGGGGGGAGAAAGCAGGTAAAACAGCGCGGTGGGAGAGAGCGGGTAAAACAGTGCGGGGAGAGAGAGCAGGTAAATCAGCGCGGGTGTAGAGAGCAGTTAAAACAGCGCGGGGGGAGAGAGCAGGTAAATCAGCGCGGGGGAGAGAGCAGGTAAATCAGCGCGGGGGGAGAGAGCAGGTAAAACAGCGAGGGGGGAGAGAGCAGGTAAACAGCGCAGGGGGGAGAGAGCAGTTAAAACAGCGCAGGGGAGAGAGCGGGTAAAACAGCGAGGGTGGAGAGAGTAGGTGAAACAGCGCGGGGGGAGAGAGCAGGTAAACAGCGCGGGGGGTAGAGAGCAGGTAAAACAGCGCGGGGGGAGAGAGCAGGTAAATCAGCGCGGGGGGAGAGAGCAGTTAAAACAGCGCGGGGGAGAGAGCAGGTAAATCAGGGCGGGGGGAGAGAGCAGTTAAAACAGCGCGGGGGGAAAGAGCAGGTAAATCAGGGCGGGGGGAGAGAGCAGTTAAAACAGCGCGCGGGGAGTGATCAGGTGAAACAGAGCGGGGGGAGAGAGCAGTTAAAACAGCGCGGGGGGAGAGAGCAGGTAAAACAGCGCGGGGGGAGAGAGCAGGTAAAACAGTGCGGGGAGAGATCAGGTGAAAAAGAGCGGGGGTAGAGAGCAGGTAAAACACCGACGGGAGAGATCAGGTTAAACAGCGCGGGAGGAGAGAGCGGGTAAAACAGCGCGGGGGGAGAGAGCAGGTAAAACAGCGCGGCGGGAGAGAGCAGGTAAAATATCGCGCGGGGAGAGTGGAGGTAAAACAGCACGGGGGGAGAGAGCAGGTAAATCTGCGCGGGGGGAGAGAGCAGTTAAAACAGCGCGGGTGGAGAGTGCAGGTAAAACAGCGCGGGGGGTGAGAGCAGTTAAAAAAGCGCGGGGGGAGACAGCAGGTAAACAGCGCGGGGGGGAGAGAGCAGGTAAAACAGCGCGGGGGGAGAGAGCAGGTAAATCAGCACGGGGGGAGAGAGCAGTTAAAACAGCGCGCGGGGAGTGATCAGGTGAAACAGAGCGGGGGGAGAGAGCAGTTAAAACAGCGCGGGGGGAGAGAGCAGGTAAAACAGCGCGGGGGAGACAGCAGGTAAAACAGCGCGGGGAGAGATCAGGTGAAACAGAGCGGGGGGAGAGAGCAGGTAAAACACCGACGGGAGAGATCAGGTTAAACAGCGCGGGGGAGAGAGAGGGTAAAACAGCGCGGGGGGAGAGAGCAGGTAAAACAGCGCGGGGGGAGAGAGCCGGTAAAATATCGCGCGGGGGGAGACAGCAGGTAAAACAGCGCGGGGAGAGATCAGGTGAAACAGAGCGGGGGGAGAGAGCAGGTAAAACACCGACGGGAGAGATCAGGTTAAACAGCGCGGGGGGAGAGAGAGGGTAAAACAGCGCGGGGGGAGAGAGCAGGTAAAACAGCGCGGTGGGAGATAGCAGGAAAAACAGCGCGGGAAGAGAGAGCGGATAAAACAGCGCGGGGGGAGAGAGCGAGTAAAACAGCGCGGGGGGAGAGTGGAGCTAAAACAGCGCGGGGGGAGAGAGCAGGTAAAACAGCGCGGGGAGAGAGAGCAGGTAAAACAGCGCGGGGGGAGAGAGAAAGTAAAACAGCGCGGGGGGAGAGAGCAGGTAAAACAGCGCGCGGGGAGAGAGCAGGTAAAACAGCGCGGGGGGAGAGTGGAGGTAAAACAGTGCGGGGGGAGAGTGGAGGTAAAACAGCGTGGGGGGAGAGAGCAGGTAAAACAGCGCAGGGGGAGAGAGCAGGTAAAACAGCGCAGGAGTAGAGAGAAGGTAAAACATCGTGGGGGGAGAGAGCGTGTAAAACAGTGAGGGGGGAGAGAGCAGGTAAACAGCGCGGGGGGAGAGAGCAGGTAAAGCAGCGCGGGGGGAGAGAGCAGGTAAAACAGCGCAGGGGGAGAGAGCAGGTAAAACAGCGTGGGGGGAGAGAGCTGGTAAAGCACCGCGGGGGGAGAAAGCAGGTAAAACAGCGCGGTGGGAGAGAGCGGGTAAAACAGTGCGGGGAGAGAGAGCAGGTAAATCAGCGCGGGTGTAGAGAGCAGTTAAAACAGCGCGGGGGGAGAGAGCAGGTAAATCAGCGCGGGGGGAGAGAGCAGGTAAATCAGCGCGGGGGGAGAGAGCAGGTAAACAGAGCAGGGGGGAGAGAGCAGGTAAACAGCGCAGGGGGGAGAGAGCAGTTAAAACAGCGCAGGGGGAGAGAGCGGGTAAAACAGCGAGGGTGGAGAGAGTAGGTGAAACAGCGCGGGGGGAGAGAGCAGGTAAACAGCGCAGGGGGGAGAGAGCAGGCAAAACAGCGCGGGGGGAGAGAGCAGTTAAAACAGCGCGGGGGGAGAGAACAGGTAAACAGCGCAGGGGGGAGAGAGCAGGTAAAACAGCGCGGGGGGTGAGAGCAGGTAAACAGCGCAGGGGGGAGAGAGCAAGCAAAACAGCGCGGGGGGAGAGAGCGGGTAAAACAGCGTGGGGGGAGAGAGCGGGTAAAACAGCGCGGGGGGAGAGAGCAAGTCAAACAGCGCGGGGGGAGAGAGCAGGTAAAACAGCGCGCGGGGAGAGAGCAGGTAAAACAGCGCGGGGGGAGAGTGGAGGTAAAACAGCGCAGGTGGAGAGAGCAGGTAAAACATCGTGGGGGGAGAGAGCAGGTAAAACATCGTGGGGGGAGAGAGCGGGTAAAACAGTGCGGGGGGAGAGAGCAGGTAAAGCAGCGCGGGGGGAGAGAGCAGGTAATACAGCGCGGGGGGAGAGGCCACGTAAAACAGCGCGGGGGGAGAGAGCAGGTAAAACAGCGCGGGGGGAGAGAGCAGGTAAAGCAGCGCGGGGGGAGAAAGCAGGTAAAACAGCGCGGTGGGAGAGAGCAGGTAAAACAGCGCGGGGGGAGAGAGCAGGTAAATCAGCGCGGGTGTAGAGAGCAGTTAAAACAGCGCGGGGGGAGAGAGCAGGTAAAACAGCGCGGGGGGAGAGAGCAGGTAAAACAGTGCGGGGGGAGAGAGCAGGTAAATCCACGCGGGGGGAGAGCGCGGGTAAAACAGCGAGGGTGGAGAGAGTAGGTTAAACAGCGTGGGGGGAGAGAGCAGGTAAACAGCGCAGGGGGGAGAGAGCAAGCAAAACAGCGCGGGGGGAGAGAGCGGGTAAAACAGCGCGGGGGGAGAGAGCAGGTAAAACAGGGCAGGGGGATAGAGCGGGCAAAACAGTGCGGGGTGAGAGAGCAGATAAAACAGCGCAGCGGGAGAGAGTAGTAAAAACAGCGCGGGGGGAGAGAGCAGTTAAACAGCGCGGGGGGAGAGAGCATGTAAATCAGCGCAGGGGGAGAGAGCAGTTAAAACAGCGCGGGTGGAGAGAGGAGGTAAAACAGCGCGGGGGTGGGAGCAGTTAAAACAGCGCAGGGGGAGACAGCCGGTAAACAGCGCGGGGGGGAGAGTGCAGGTAAAACAGCGCGGGGGGAGAGAGCTGGTAAATCAGCGCGGGGGGAGAGAGCAGTTAAAACAGCGCAGGGGGAGAGAGCAGGTAAATCAGCGCGGGGGGAGAGAGCAGTTAAAACAGCGCGGTGGGAGAGAGCAGGTAAAACAGCGCTGGGGGAGAGAGCAGGTAAAACAGCGCGGGGAGAGATCAGGTGAAACAGAGCAGGGGGAGAGAGCAGGTAAAACAGCGAGGGGAGAGATCAGGTTAAACAGCGCAGGGGGAGAGAGCGGGTAAAACAGCGCGGGGGGAGAGAGAAAGTAAAACAGCGCGGGGGGAGAGAGCCGGTAAAATAGCACGCGGGGAGAGTGGAGGTAAAACAGCGCGGGGGGAGAGAGCGGGTAAAACAGTGCGGGGGGAGAGAGCAGGTAAACAGCGCGGGGGGAGAGCGCAGGTAAAACAGCGTGGGGGGAGAGAGCAGGTAAAACAGCGCGGGGGAAGAGAGCGGGTAAAACAGCGCGGGGGGAGAGAGCGGGTAAAACAGCGCGGGGGGAGAGAGCGGGTAAAACAGCGCGGGGGGAGAGAGCAGGTAAAACAAGGCGGGAGGAGAGAGCGGGTAAAACAGCGCGGGGGGAGAGAGCAGGTAAAACAGCGCGGGGGGAGAGAGCAGGTAAAACAGCGCGCGGGGAGAGAGCAGGTAAACAGCGTGGTTGGGAGAGAGCAGGTAAAACAGCACGGGGGGAGAGAGCAAGTAAATCAGCGCAGGGGGAGAGAGCAGTTAAAACAGCGCGGGGGGAGAGAGCAGGTAAATCAGCGCGGGGGGAAAGAGCAGATAAAACAGCGCGGGGGGAGAGAGCAGGTAAAACTGCGCGGGGGGAGAGAGCAGGTAAAACAGCGCGGGGGGAGAGAGCAGGTAAAACAGCGCGGGGGGAGAGAGCAGGTAAACAGCGCAGGGGGTAGAGAGCAGGTAAAACAGCACGGGGGGAGAGAGCAGTTAAAACAGCGCGGGGGGAGAGAGCAGGTAAACAGCGCAGGGGGGAGAGAGCAGGAAAAACAGCGCGGGGTGAGAGAGCAGGTAAATCAGCGCGGGGGGAGAGAGCGGGTAAAACAGCGCGGGGGGAGATAGCAGGTAAAACAGCGCGGGGAGAGAGAGCGGATAAAACAGCACGGGGGGAGAGAGCGAGTAAAACAGCGCGGGGGGAGAGTGGAGGTAAAACAGCGTGGGGGGAGAGAGCAGGTAAAACAGCGTGGGGGGAGAGAGCAGGTAAAACAGCGCGGGGGGAGAGAGCAGGTAAAACAGCGCGGGGGGAGAGAGCAGGTAAAACAGCACGGGGGGAGAGAGCAGGTAAAACAGCGCGGGGGGAGAGTGCGGGTAAAACAGCGCAGGGGGAGAGAGCAAGTAAAACAGCGCGGGAGGACAGTGGAGGTAAAACAGCGCTGGGTGAGAGTGCAGGTAAAACAGCGCGGGGGGAATGTGGAGGTAAAACAGCGCGGGGTGAGAGAGCAGGTAAAACAGCGCGGGGGGAGATAGCATGTAAAACAGCGCGGGGGGAGAGAGCAAGTAAAACAGCGCGGGGGGAGAGAGCACGTAAAACAGCGCCGGAAGAGAGATCAGGTAAAACAGTGCGGGGGGAGAGAGCAGCTAAAACAGCGCGGGTGGAGAGAGCGGGTAAAACAGCGCGGGGGGAGATAGCATGTAAAACAGCGCGGGGAGAGAGGGCGGATATAACAGCGCGGGGGGAGAGAGCGAGTAAAACAGCGCGGGGGGAGAGAGGAGGTAAAACAGCGCGGGGGGAGAGAGCAGGTAAAACAGCGCGGGGGGAGAGAGCGGGTAAAACAGCGCGGGGGGAGAGAGCAGGTAAATCAGCGCGGGGGGAGAGAGCAGTTAAAACAGCGTGGGGAGAGAGAGCAGGTAAAACAGCGCGGGGGGAGAGAGCAGGTAAAACAGCGCGGGGGGAGAGAGCAGGTAAAACAGCGCGCGGGGAGAGAGCAGGTAAACAGCGTGGTTGGGAGAGAGCAGGTAAAACAGCGTTGGGGGAGAGAGCAAGTAAATCAGCGCAGGGGGAGAGAGCAGTTAAAACAGCGCGGGGGGAGAGAGCAGGTAAATCAGCGCGGGGGGAAAGAGCAGATAAAACAGCGCGGGGGGAGAGAGCAGGTAAAACTGCGCGGGGGGAGAGAGCAGGTAAAACAGCGCGGGGGGAGGGAGCAGGTAAACAGCGCAGGGGGGAGAGAGCAGGTAAAACAGCACGGGGGGAGAGAGCAGTTAAAACAGCGCGGGGGGAGAGAGCAGGTAAACAGCGCGGGGGGGAGAGAGCAGGAAAAACAGCGCGGGGTGAGAGAGCAGGTAAATCAGCGCGGGGGGAGAGAGCGGGTAAAACAGCGCGGGGGGAGATAGCAGGTAAAACAGCGCGGGGAGAGAGAGCGGATAAAACAGCACGGGGGGAGAGAGCGAGTAAAACAGCGCGGGGGGAGAGTGGAGGTAAAACAGCGTGGGGGGAGAGAGCAGGTAAAACAGCGCGGGGGGAGAGAGCAGGTAAAACAGCACGGGGGGCGAGAGCAGGTAAAACAGCGCGGGGGGTGAGTGCGGGTAAAACAGCGCAGGGGGAGAGAGCAAGTAAAACAGCGCGGGGGGACAGTGGAGGTAAAACAGCGCTGGGTGAGAGTGCAGGTAAAACAGCGCGGGGGGAGTGTGGAGGTAAAACAGCGCGGGGTGAGAGAGCAGGTAAAACAGCGCGGTGGAAGAGAGCAGGTAAAACAGCGCGGGGGGAGAGAGCGGGTTAAACAGCGCGGGGGGAGAGAGCAGGTAAAACAGCGCGGGGGGAGAGAGCAGGTAAAACAGCGCGGGGGAGAGAGCAGGTAAAACAGCGCGGGGGGAGAGAGCAGGTAAAACAGCGTGGGGAGAGAGAGCGGGTAAAACAGCGTGGGGGGAGAGAGCAAGTAAAACAGCGAGGGGGGAGAGAGCAGTAAAACAGCGCGGGGGGAGAGAGCAGGTAAAACAGGGCGGGGGGAGAGTGGAAGTAAAACAGCGCGGGGGGAGAGATCAGGTAAAACAGCGCGGGGGAAAGAGCAGGTAATACAGCGCGGGGGGAGAGAGCAGGTAAAACAGCGCGGGGGGAGAGATCCGGTAAAACAGCTTGGGGGGAGAGAGCGGGTAAAGCAGCGCGGGGGGAGGGTGGAGGTAACACAGCACGGGGGGAGAGAGCAGGTAAAACAGCGCGGGGGGTGTGTGGAGGTAAAACAGCGCGGGGGGAGAGAGCAGGTAAAACGGCACGGGGGGAGAGAACAGGTAAAACAGCGCGGGGGGAGAGAGCGGGTAAAACAGCGCGGGGGGAGTGAGCAGGTAAAACAGCGCGGGGGGAGAAAACGGGTAAAACAGCGCGGGGGGAGAGAGCAGGTAAAACAGCGCGGGGGGAGAGTGGAGGTAAAACAGCGTGGGGGGAGAGAACAGGTAAAACAGCGTGGGTGGAGAGAGCAGGTAAAACAGCGCGGGGGGAGAGCGGGTAAAACAGCGCGGGGGGAGAGAGCAGGTAAATCAGCGCGGGGGGAGAGAGCAGGTAAATCAGCGCCGGGGGAGAGAGCAGCTAAACAGCGCAGGGGGGAGAGAGCAGTTAAAACAGCGCGGAGGGAGAGAGCGGGTAAAACAGCGAGGGGGGAGAGAGGAGGTAAAACAGCGCGAGGGGAGAGAGCAGGTAAACAGCGCAGGGGGGAGAGAGCAGGTAAAACAACGCGAGGGGAGAGAGCAGTTAAAACAGTGCGGGGGGAGAGAACAGGTAAACAGCGCAGGGGGGAGAGAGCAGGTAAAACAGCGCTGGGGGAGAGAGCAGGTAAACAGCGGTAGGGGGAGAGAGCAGGTAAAACAGCGCGGGGGGAGAGAGCAGGTAAACAGCGCAGGGTTTAGAGAGCAGGTAAACAGCACACGGGGGAGAGAGCAGGTAAAACAGCGCAGGGGGAGAGAGCAGTTAAAACCGTGCGGGGGGAGAGAGCAGGTAAACAGCGCAGGGGGGAGAGAGCAGGTAAATCAGCGCGGGGGGAGAGAGCAGGTAAATCAGCGCGGCGGGAGAGAGCAGTTAAAACAGCGCGGGTGGAGAGAGCAGGTAAAAGATCGCGGGGGGAGAGAGCAGGTAAATCAGCGCGGGGGGAGAGTGCAGTTAAAACAGCGCGGGGGGAGAGAGAAGATAAATCAGCGCGGGGGGAGAGAGCAGTTAAAACAGCGCGGGGGGAGAGAGCAGGTAAAACAGCGCGGGGTGAGTGAGCAGGTAAAACAGTGCGGGGAGAGAGCAGGTAAAAGAGCGCGGGGGGAGAGAGCCGGTAAAATAGCTCGCGGGGAGAGTGGAGGTAAAACTGCGCGGGGGGAGAGAGCGGGTAAAACAGCGCGGGGGGAGATAGCAGGTAAAACAGCGCGGGATGAGAGAGCGGATAAAACAGCGCGGGGGGAGAGAGCGAGTAAAACAGCGTGGCGGGAGAGTGGAGGTAAAGCAGCGCGGGGGGGAGAGAGCAGGTAAAACAGCGCGGGGGGAGAGAGCAGGTAAAACAGCGTTGGGGGAGAGCAGGTAAAACAGCGAGGGGGGAGAGAGCAAGGAAAACAGCGCGGGGGGAGAGAGCAGGTAAAACAGCGCGGGGAGGAGAGCAGGTAAAACAGCGCCGGGGGAGAGTGGAGGTAAAACAGCGCGGAGGGAGAGAGCAGGTAAAACAGCGCGGGGGGCGAGAGCAGGTAAAACAGCGTGGGGGCAGAGAGCGGGTAAAACAGAGCGGGGGAGAGAGCAGGTAAACAGCACGGGGGGAGAGAGCAGGTAAAACAGCGTGGGAGGAGAGAGCAGGTAAAACAGCGCGGGGGGAGAGAGCAGGTAAAACAGCGCGGGGGGAGAGAGCGGGTTAAATAGCGCGGGGGGAGAGAGCGGGTAAAACAGCGCAGGGGGAGAGTGGAGGTAAAACAGCGCGGGGGGAGAGAGTGGGTAAAACAGCGCAGGGGGAGAGAGCGCATAAAACAGCGCGGGGGGAGAGAGCGACTAAAACAGCGCGGGGGGAGAGTGGAGGTAAAACTGCGCGGGGGGAGAGAGCAGGTAAATCAGCGTGGGGGGAGAGAGCAGGTAAAACAGCGTGGGGGGAGAGAGCGGGTAAAACAGCGCGGGGGGAGAGAGCAAGTAAAACAGCGGGGGGGGAGAGAGCAGGTAACACAGCGCGGGGGAGAGAGCAGGTAAAACAGCGCGGGGGGAGAGTGGAGGTAAAACAGCGCGGGGGGAGAGAGCAGGTAAAACAGCGCGGGAGGAGAGAGCAGGTAAAACAGCGCAGGGGGAGAGTGCAGGTAAAACAGCCCGGGGGGAGAGAGCCGGTAAAACAGCTTGGGGGTAGAGAGCGGGTAAAAAAGCGCGGGGGGAGAGAGCAAGTAAAACAGCGCGGGGGGAGAGAGCAGGTAAAACAGCTCGGGGGTAGAGAGCAGGTAAAACAGCGCGGGGGGAGGGTGGAGGTAAAACAGCGCGGGAGGAGAGAGCAGGTAAAACAGCGCGGGGGGAGAGAGCAGGTAAAACAGCGCGGGGGAAGAGTGGAGGTAAAACAGCGCGGGGGGAGAGAGCAGGTAAAACAGCGCGGGGGCAGAGAGCAGGTAAAACAGCGCGGGGGAGAGAGCAGGTAAAACAGCGCGGTGGGAGATAGCGGGTAAAACAGCACTTGGGGAGAGAGCAGGTAAAACAGGGCGGGGGGAGAGAGCGGGCAAAACAGTGCGGGGTGATAGAGCAGGTAAAACAGGGCGGGGGGAGAGAGTGGGTAAAACAGCGCGGTGGGAGAGAGCAGGTAAAACAGCGCGGGGAGAGAGCAGGTAAAACAGCGCGGGGGGATTGAGCAGGTAAACAGCGCGGTGGGGACAGAGCAGGTAAAACACCACGGGGGGAGAGAGCAGGTAAATCAGCGCGGGGGGAGAGAGCAGTTAAAACAGCGCGGGGGGAGAGAGCAGGTAAATCAGCGTGGGGGGATAGAGCAGTTAAAACAGCGAGGGGGGAGGGTGGAGGTAAAACAGCGCGGGGGGAGAGAGCAGGTAAAACAGCGCGGGCGGAGAGCGCAGGTAAAACAGCGAGGGGGGAGGGTGGAGGTAAAACAGCGCGGGGGGAGAGAGCAGGTAAAACAGCGCGGGGGGAGAGAGCAGGTAAAACAGCAGGGGGGGAGAGTGGAGGTAAAACAGCGCGGGGGGAGTGAGCAGGTAAAACAGCGCGGGGGGAGAGAGCGGGTAAAACAGCGCGGGGGGAGAGAGCAGGTAAAACAGGGCGGGGGGAGAAAGCAGGTAAACAGCACGGGGGGGAGAGAGCAGGTAAAACAGCGCGGGGAGGGAGGAGGTAAATCAACGCCGGGGGAGAGAGCAGTTAAAACAGCGCGGGGGGAGAGAGCAGATAAAACATCGCGGGGGGAGAGAGCAGTTAAAACAGCGCGGGGGGAGAGAGCAGTTAAAACAGCGCGGGGGGAGAGAGCAGTTAAAACAGCGCGGGGGGAGAGAGCGGGTAAAACAGCACGGGGGGGAGAGAGCAGGTAAAACAGCGCGGGGGGAGAGAGCAGATAAAACATCGCGGGGGGAGAGAGCAGTTAAAACAGCGCGGGGGGAGAGAGCGGGTAAAACAGCACGGGGGGGAGAGAGCAGGTAAAACAGCGCGGGGGGAGAGAGCAGGTAAAACAGCTCGGGGGTAGAGAGCAGGTAAAACAGCGCAGGGGGAGGGTGGAGGTAAAACAGCGCGGGGGGAGAGAGCAGGTAAAACAGCGCGGTGGGAGAGAGCAGGTAAAACAGGGCGGGGGGAGAGAGTGGGTAAAACAGCGCGGTGGGAGAGAGCAGGAAAAACAGCGCGGGGGGAGAGAGCAGGTAAACAGCGCGGGGGGAGAGAGCAGGTAAACAGCGCGGTGGGGAGAGCGCAGGTAAAACACCGCGGGGGAGAGAGCAGGTAAATCAGCGCGGGGGGAGAGAGCAGTTAAAACAGCGCGGGGGGAGAGAGCAGGTAAATATGCGCGGGGGGATAGAGCAGGTAAAACAGCGCGGGAGGAGAGAGCAGGTAAAACAGAGCGGGGGGAGAGAGCAGGTAAAACAGTGCGGGGGGAGAGAGCAGGTAAAACAGAGCGGGGGGAGAGAGCAGGTAAAACAGTGCGGGGGGAGAGAGCGGGTAAAGCAGTGCTGGGGGAGAGAGCAGGTAAAACAGCGTGGGGGGAGAGAGCTGGTAAAACAGCGCGGGGGGAGAGATCAAGTGAAACAGAGCGGGGGGAGAGAGCAGTTAAAACAGCGCGGGGGGAGAGAGCAGGTAAAACAGCGCGGGGGGAGAGAGCAGGTAAAACAGCGCGAGGGGAGAGAGCGGGTAAAACAGCGCGGGGGGAGAGAGCAGGTAAAACAGCGCGGGAAGAGAGAGCGGATAAAATAGCGCGGGGGGAGAGAGCGAGTAAAACAGCGCGGGGGGAGAGAGCAGGTAAAACAGCGCGGGGGGAGAGAGCAGGTAAAACAGCGTGGGGGGAGAGAGCGGGTAAAACAGCGCGGGGGGAGAAAGCAAGTAAAACAGCGCGGGGGGAGAGAGCAGGTAAAACAGGGCGGGGGGAGAGAGCAGGTAAAACAGCGCGGGGGGAGTGAGCAGGTAAAACAGTGCGGGGGGAGAGAGCAGGTAATTCAGCGCGAGTGGTGAGAGCAGGTAAACAGCGCAAGGGGAGAGGACAGTTAAAACAGCGCAGGGGGAGAGAGCGGGTAAAACAGCGAGGGTGGAGAGAGTAGGTTAAACAGCGCGGGGGGAGAGAACAGGTAAACAGCGCAGGGGTGAGAGAGCAGGTAAAACAGCGCGGGGAGAGAGAGCAGGTAAACAGCGCAGGGGGGAGAGAGCAGGTAAAACAGCGTGGGGGGAGAGAGCAGGTAAACAGCGCAGGGGGGAGAGAGCAGGTAAACAGCGCAGGGGGGAGAGCAGATAAAAAAGCGCAGCGGGAGAGAGCAGTTAAAACAGCGCGGGGGGAGAGAGCAGGTAAACAGCGCAGGGGTGAGAGAGCAGGTAAAACAGCGCGTGGGGAGAGAGCAGGTAAAACAGCGCTGGGGGAGAGAGCAGGTAAAACAGCGCGGGGGGAGAGTGGAGGTAAAACAGCGCGGGGGGAGAGTGGAGGTAAAACAGAGCGGGGGGAGAGAGCAGGTAAAACAGCGCAGGGGGAGAGAGCAGGTAAAACAGCGCAGGGGTAGAGAGCAGGTAAAACATCGTGGGGGGAGATGGAGGTAAAACAGAGCGGGGGGAGAGAGCAGGTAAAACAGCGCAGGGGGAGAGAGCAGGTAAAACAGCGCAGGGGTAGAGAGCAGGTAAAACATCGTGGGGGGAGAAAGCAGGTAAAACAGCGCGGGGGGAGAGAGCAGGTAAAGCAGCGCGGGGGGAGAAAGCAGGTAAAACAGCACGGTGGGAGAGAGCGGGTAAAACAGCGCGGGGGGAGAGAGCAGGTAAATAAGCGCGGGTGTAGAGAGCAGTTAAAACAGCCCGGGGGGAGAGAGCAGGTAAAACAGCGCGGGGGGAGTGAGCAGGTAAAACAGTGCGGGGGGAGAGAGCAGGTAAATCAGCGCGAGTGGTGAGAGCAGGTAAACAGCGCAAGGGGGAGAGGACAGTTAAAACAGCGCAGGGGGAGAGAGCGGGTAAAACAGCGAGGGTGGAGAGAGTAGGTTAAACAGCGCGGGGGCAGAGAGCAGGTAAAACAGCGTGGGGGGAGAGAGCAGTTAAAACAGCGCGGGGGGAGAGAACAGGTAAACAGCGCAGGGGTGAGAGAGCAGGTAAAACAGCGCGGGGAGAGAGAGCAGGTAAACAGCGCAGGGGGGAGAGAGCAGGTAAAACAGCGTGGGGGGAGAGAGCAGGTAAACAGCGCAGGGGGGAGAGAGCAGGTAAACAGCGCAGGGGGGAGAGCAGATAAAAAAGCGCAGCGGGAGAGAGCAGTTAAAACAGCGCGGGGGGAGAGAGCAGGTAAACAGCGCAGGGGTGAGAGAGCAGGTAAAACAGCGCGTGGGGAGAGAGCAGGTAAATTAGCGCGGGGGGAGAGAGCAGTTAAAACAGCGCGGGTGCAGAGAGGAGGTAAAACAGCGCGGGGGGTGAGAGCAGTTAAAACAGCGAGGGGGGAGACAGCATATAAACAGCGCGGGGGGGAGAGAGCAGGTAAACAGCGCAGGGGGGAGAGAGAAGGTAAACAGCGCAGGGGTGAGAGAGCAGGTAAAACAGCGCGTGGGGAGAGAGCAGGTAAATCAGCGCGGGGGGAGAGAGCAGTTAAAACAGCGCGGGTGGAGAGAGGAGGTAAAACAGCGCGGGGGGTGAGAGCAGTTAAAACAGCGCGGGGGGAGACAGCATATAAACAGCGCGGGGGGGAGAGAGCAGGTAAACAGCGCAGGGGGGAGAGAGCAGGTAAACAGCGCAGGGGGGAGAGCAGATAAAACAGCGCAGCGGGAGAGAGCAGGTAAATCAGCGCGGGGGGAGAGAGCAGTTAAAACAGCGTGGGGGGAGAGAGCAGGTAAAATAGCGCGGGGGGCGAGAGCAGGTAAAACAGCGCGGGGAGAGATCAGGTGAAACAGAGCGGGGGGAGAGAGCCGGTAATATAGCGCGCGGGGAGAGTGCAGGTAAAACAGAACGGGGGGAGAGAGCGGGTAAAACAGCGCAGGGGGTGATAGCAGGTAAAACAATGCGGGAAGAGAGAGCGGATAAAACAGTGCGGGGGGAGAGAGCAAGTAAAACAGCGCGGGGGGAGAGTGGAGGTAAAACAGCACGGGGGCAGAGAGCAGATAAAACAGCGCGGGGGGAGAGAGCGGGTAAAACAGCGCGGGGGGAGAGAGCAAGTAATACAGCGCGGGGGGAGAGAGCAGGTAAAACAGCGCAGGGGTGAGAGAGCAGGTAAAACAGCGCGTGGGGAGAGAGCAGGTAAATCAGCGCGGGGGGAGAGAGCAGTTAAAACAGCGCGGGTGCAGAGAGGAGGTAAAACAGCGCGGGGGGTGAGAGCAGTTAAAACAGCGAGGGGGGAGACAGCATATAAACAGCGCGGGGGGGAGAGAGCAGGTAAACAGCGCAGGGGGGAGAGAGAAGGTAAACAGCGCAGGGGTGAGAGAGCAGGTAAAACAGCGCGTGGGGAGAGAGCAGGTAAATCAGCGCGGGGGGAGAGAGCAGTTAAAACAGCGCGGGTGGAGAGAGGAGGTAAAACAGCGCGGGGGGTGAGAGCAGTTAAAACAGCGCGGGGGGAGACAGCATATAAACAGCGCGGGGGGGAGAGAGCAGGTAAACAGCGCAGGGGGGAGAGAGCAGGTAAACAGCGCAGGGGGGAGAGCAGATAAAACAGCGCAGCGGGAGAGAGCAGGTAAATCAGCGCGGGGGGAGAGAGCAGTTAAAACAGCGTGGGGGGAGAGAGCAGGTAAAATAGCGCGGGGGGCGAGAGCAGGTAAAACAGCGCGGGGAGAGATCAGGTGAAACAGAGCGGGGGGAGAGAGCCGGTAATATAGCGCGCGGGGAGAGTGCAGGTAAAACAGAACGGGGGGAGAGAGCGGGTAAAACAGCGCAGGGGGTGATAGCAGGTAAAACAATGCGGGAAGAGAGAGCGGATAAAACAGTGCGGGGGGAGAGAGCAAGTAAAACAGCGCGGGGGGAGAGTGGAGGTAAAACAGCACGGGGGCAGAGAGCAGATAAAACAGCGCGGGGGGAGAGAGCGGGTAAAACAGCGCGGGGGGAGAGAGCAAGTAAAACAGCGCGGGGGGAGAGAGCAGGTAAAACAGCGCGGCGGGAGAGAGAAGGTAAAACAGCGCGGGGGGAGAGTGGAGGTAAAACAGCGCGGGGGGAGAGAACAGGTAAAACAGCGCGGGGGGCGAGAGAAGGTAAAACAGCGTGGGGGGAGAGAGTGGGTAAAACAGTGTGGGGGGAGAGAGCAGGTAAACAGCGCGGGGGGAGAGAGCAGGTAAAACAGCGAGGGGGGAGAGCAGGTAAAACAGCGCAGGGGGAGAGTGGAGGTAAAACAGCGTGCGGGGAGAGAGCAGGTAAAACAGCAGGGGGGAGATCAGGTTAAACAGCGCGGGGGGAGAGAGTGGGTAAAACAGCGCGGGGGGAGAGAGCAGGTAAACAGCGCGGGGGGAGAGTGGAGGTAAAACAGCGCGGGGGGAGAGAGCAGGTAAAACAGCGCGGGGGGAGAGAGCAGGTAAAACAGCGCGGGGGGAGAGAGCGGGTAAAAGAGCGAGGGGGGAGAGAGCTGGTAAAACAGCGCGGGGGGAGAGTGGAGGAAATCCAGCGCGGGGGGGAGAGAGCGGGTAAAACAGCGCGGGGGGAGAGAGCGGGTAAAACAGCGCCAGGGGAGAGAGCGCGTAAAACAGCGCAGGGGGGGAGTGGAGGTAAAACAGCGCGGGGGGAGAGAGCAGGCAAAACAGCGCGGGGGGAGAGAGCAGGTAAAACAGCTCGGGGGTAGAGAGCAGGTAAAACAGCGCGGGGGGAGGGTGGAGGTAAAACAGCGCGGGGGGAGAGCAGGTAAAACAGCGCGGGGGGAGAGAGCAGGTAAAACAGCGCGGGGGGAGAGCGCAGGTAAAACAGCGCGGGGGGAGAGAGCAGGTAAAACAGCGCGGGGGGAGAGAGTGGGTAAAACAGCGCGGTGGGAGAGAGCAGGTAAAACAGCGAGGGGGGAGAGAGCAGGTAAAACACCGCGGGGGGAGAGAGCAGGTAAATCAGCGCGGGGGGAGAGAGCAGTTAAAACAGCGTGGGGGGGGAGAGCGGGTAAATCAGCGCGGGGGGATAGAGCAGTTAAAACAGCGCGGGCGGAGAGAGCAGGAAAAACAGCGCGGGGGGAGATAGCAGATAAAACAGCGCGGGGGTAGAGTGGAGGTAAAACAGAGCGGGGGGAGAGAGCAGGTAAAACAGCGCGGGAAGAGAGAGCGGATAAAATAGCGCGGGGGGAGAGAGCGAGTAAAACAGCGCGGGGGGAGAGTGGAGCTAAAACAGCGCGGGGGGAGAGAGCAGTTAAAACAGCGCGGGGGGAGCGAGCAGGTAAAACAGCGCGGGGGGAGAGAGCAGGTAAAACAGCGCGGGGGGAGAGTGGACGTAAAACAGCGCGGGGGGAGAGTGGAGGTAAAAGAGAGCGGGGGGAGAGAGCAGGTAAAACAGCGCAGGGGGAGAGAGCAGGTAAAACAGCGCAGGGGTAGAGAGCAGGTAAAACATCGTGGGGGGAGAGAGCGGGTAAAACAGTGCGGGGGGAGAGAGCAGGTAAACAGCGCGGGGGGAGGGAGCAGGTAAAGCAGCGCGGGGGGACAGAGCTGGTAAAACAGCGCGGGGGGAGAGAGCAGGTAAAACAGCGCGGGGGGAGAGAGCAGGTAAACAGCGCAGGGGGGAGAGCAGATAAAACAGCGCAGCGGGAGAGAGCAGCTAAAACAGCGCGGGGGGAGAGAGCAGGTAAAACAGCGTGGGGGGAGAGAGCAGGTAAAACAGCGTGGGGGGAGAGAGTAGGTAAATCAGCGCGGGGGGAGAGAGCAGTTAAAACAGCGCGGGTGGAGAGAGGAGGTAAAAAAGCGCGGGGGGTGAGAGCAGTTATAACAGCGCGGGGGGAGACAGCATATAAACAGCGCGGGGGGGCAGGGAGCAGTTAAAACAGCGCGCGTGGAGAGATCAAGTGAAACAGAGCGGGGGGAGAGAGCAGTTAAAACAGCGCGGGGGGAGAGAGCAGGTAAAACAGCGCGGGGGGACAGAGCAGGTAAAACAGCGCGGGGAGAGATCAGGTGAAACAGAGCGGGGGGAGAGAGCCGGTAAAATATGGCGCGGGGAGAGTGGAGGTAAAACACCGCGGGGGGAGAGAGCGGGTGAAACAGCGCGGGGGGAGATAGCAGGTAAAACAGCACGGGAAGATAGAGCGGATAAAATAGAGTGGGGGGAGAGAGCAGGTAAAACAGCGCGGGGGGAGAGTGGAGGTAAAACAGCGCGGGGGGAGAGAGCAGGTAAAACAGCGTGGGGGGAGAGAGCGGGTAAAACAGCGCGGGGGGAGAGAGCAAGTAAAACAGCGCGGGGGGAGAGAGCAGGTAAAACAGCGTGGGGGGAGAGAGCGGGTAAAACAGCGCGGGGGGAGAGAGCAAGTAAAACAGCGCGGGGGGAGAGAGCAGGTAAAACAGCGCGGGGGGAGAGAGCAGGTAAAACAGCGCGGGGGGAGAGTGGAGGTAAAACAGCGCGGGGGGAGAGTGGAGGTAAAACAGAGCGGGGGGAGAGAGCAGGTAAAACAGCGCAGGGGGAGAGAGCAGGTAAAACAGCGCAGGGGTAGAGAGCAGGTAAAACATCGTGGGGGGAGAGAGCGGGTAAAACAGTGCGGGGGGAGAGAGCAGGTAAACAGCGCGGGGGAGAGAGCAGGTAAAGCAGCGCGGGGGGAGAGTGGAGGTAAAACAGCGCGGGGGGAGAGAGCAGGTAAAACAGCGCGGGGGGAGAGAGCAGGTAAACAGCGCAGGGGGGAGAGCAGATAAAACAGCGCAGCGGGAGAGAGCAGCTAAAACAGCGCGGGGGGAGAGAGCAGGTAAAACAGCGTGGGGGGAGAGAGCAGGTAAAACAGCGTGGGGGGAGAGAGTAGGTAAATCAGCGCGGGGGGAGAGAGCAGTTAAAACAGCGCGGGTGGAGAGAGGAGGTAAAAAAGCGCGGGGGGTGAGAGCAGTTATAACAGCGCGGGGGGAGACAGCATATAAACAGCGCGGGGGGGCAGGGAGCAGTTAAAACAGCGCGCGTGGAGAGATCAAGTGAAACAGAGCGGGGGGAGAGAGCAGTTAAAACAGCGCGGGGGGAGAGAGCAGGTAAAACAGCGCGGGGGGAGAGAGCAGGTAAAACAGCGCGGGGAGAGATCAGGTGAAACAGAGCGGGGGGAGAGAGCCGGTAAAATATGGCGCGGGGAGAGTGGAGGTAAAACACCGCGGGGGGAGAGAGCGGGTGAAACAGCGCGGGGGGAGATAGCAGGTAAAACAGCGCGGGAAGATAGAGCGGATAAAATAGAGTGGGGGGAGAGAGCAGGTAAAACAGCGCGGGGGAAGAGTGGAGGTAAAACAGCGCGGGGGGAGAGAGCAGGTAAAACAGCGTGGGGGGAGAGAGCAGGTAAAACAGCGCGGGGGGAGAGAGCAAGTAAAACAGCGCGGGGGGAGAGAGCAGGTAAAACAGCGTGGGGGGAGAGAGCGGGTAAAACAGCGCGGGGGGAGAGAGCAAGTAAAACAGCGCGGGGGGAGAGAGCAGGTAAAACAGCGCGGGGGGAGAGAGCAGGTAAAACAGCGCGGGGGGAGAGTGGAGGTAAAACAGCGCGGGGGGAGAGTGGAGGTAAAACAGAGCGGGGGGAGAGAGCAGGTAAAACAGCGCAGGGGGAGAGAGCAGGTAAAACAGCGCAGGGGTAGAGAGCAGGTAAAACATCGTGGGGGGAGAGAGCGGGTAAAACAGTGCGGGGGGAGAGAGCAGGTAAACAGCGCGGGGGAGAGAGCAGGTAAAGCAGCGCGGGGGGAGAGTGGAGGTAAAACAGCGCGGGGGGAGAGAGCAGGTAAAACAGCGCGGGGGGAGAGAGCAGGTAAAGCAGCGCGGGGGGAGAAAGCAGCTAAAACAGCGCGGTGGGAGAGAGCGGGTAAAACAGCGCGGGGGGAGAGAGCAGGTAAATAAGCGCGGGGGGAGTGAGCAGGTAAATCAGCGCGAGTGGAGAGAGCAGGTAAACAGCGCAAGGGGGAGAGGACAGTAAAAACAGCGCAGGGGGAGAGAGCGGGTAAAACAGCGAGGGTGGAGAGAGTAGGTTAAACAGCGCGGGGGCAGAGAGCAGGTAAACAGCGCAGGGGGGAGAGAGCACGTAAAACAGCGCGGGGAGAGAGAGCAGGTAAACAGCGCAGGGGGAGAGAGCAGGTAAAACAGCGTGGGGGGAGAGAGCAGGTAAACAGCGCAGGGGGAGAGAGCAGGTAAACAGCGCAGGGGGAGAGCAGATAAAACAGCGCAGCGGGAGAGAGCAGTTAAAACAGCGCGGGGGGAGAGAGCAGGTAAACAGCGCAGGGGGGAGAGAGCAGGTAAAACAGCGCGGGGGGAGAGAGCAGGTAAATCAGCGCGGGGGGAGAGAGCAGTTAAAACAGCGCGGGTGGAGAGAGGAGGTAAAACAGCGCGGGGGGTGAGAGCAGTTAAAACAGCGCGGGGGGAGAGAGCAGGTAAAACAGCGCGGGGAGAGATCAGGTGAAACAGAGCGGGGGGAGAGAGCAGGTAAAACAGCGAGGGGAGAGATCAGGTTAAACAGCGCGGGGGGAGAGAGTGGGTAAAACAGCGCGGGGGGAGAGAGCAGGTAAAACAGCGCGGGGGGAGAGAGCCGGTAAAATAGCGCGCGGGGAGAGTGGAGGTAAAACAGCGCGGGGGGAGAGAGCAGGTAAAACAGCGCGGGGGGAGAGAGCAGATAAAACAGCGCGGGAAGAGAGAGCGGATAAAACAGCGCGGGGGAGAGAGCGAGTAAACAGCGCGGGGGGAGAGTGGAGGTAAAACAGCGCGGGGGGGAGAGAGCAGGTAAAACAGCGCGGGGGGAGAGAGCGGGTAAAACAGCGTGGGGGGAGAGAGCGGGTAAAAAAGCGCGGGGGGAGAGAGCAAGTAAAACAGCGCGGCGGGAGAGAGCAGGTAAAACAGCGCGGTGGGAGAGAGCAGGTAAAACAGCGCGGGGGGGAGAGTGGAGGTAAAACAGCGCGGGGGGAGAGAACAGGTAAAACAGCCCGGGGGGAGAGAGCAGGTAAAACAGCGCGGGGGCGAGAGAAGGTAAAACAGCGTGGGGGGAGAGAGCGGGTAAAACAGCGCGGGGGGAGAGAGCAGGTAAACAGCGCGGGGGGAGAGCGCCGGTAAAACAGCGCGGGGGGAGAGAGCAGGTAAAACAGCGCGGGGGGAGAGTGGAGGTAAAACAGCGCGGGGGAGAGAGCAGGTAAAACAGCGCGGGGGGAGAGAGCAGGTAAAACAGCGCGGGGGGAGAGAGCGGGTAAAAGAGCCAGGGGGGAGAGAGCTGGTAAAACAGCGCGGGGGGAGAGTGGAGGAAAAACAGCGCGGGGGGAGAGAGCAGATAAATCAGTGCGGGGGGAGGGAGCAGTTAAAACAGCGCGTGGGGAGAGAGCAGGTAAATCAGCGCGGGGGTAGAGATCCGTTAAAATATCGCGCGGGGAGAGTGGTGGTAAAACAGCGCGGCGGGAGAGAGCGGGTAAAACAGCACGGGGGAGAGAGCGGATAAAACAGCGCGGGGGGAGAGAGCGAGTAAAACAGCGCGGGGGGAGAGTGGAGCTAAAACAGCGCGGGGGGAGAGAGCAGGTAAAACAGCGCGGGGGGAGAGAGCGGGTAAACAGCGCGGGGGGAGAGAGCAAGTAAAACAGCGCGGGGGAGAGAGCGGATATAACAGCGCGGGGGGAGAGAGCAGTTAAAACAGCGTGGGGAGAGAGAGCAGGTAAAACAGCGCGGGGGGAGAGAGCAGGTAAAACAGCGCGGGTGGAGAGAGCAGGTAAATCAGCGAGGGGGGAGTGAGCAGGTAAACAGCGCAGGGGGGAGAGAGCAGTTAAAACGGCGCGGGGGGAGAGAGCGGGTAAAACCGCAAGGGTGGAGAGAGGAGGTAAAACAGCGCGGGGGGAGAGAGCTGGTAAAACAGCGCGGGGGGAGAGAGCTGGTAAAAAAGCGCGGGGGGAGAGTGGAGGAAAAACAGCGCGGGGCGGAGAGAGCGGGTAAAACAGCGCGGGGGGAGAGAGCGGGTAAAACAGCGCCGGGGGAGAGAGCGCGTAAAACAGCGTGGGGTGAGAGTGGAGGTAAAACAGCGCGGGGGGAGAGCAGGTAAAACAGCGCGGGGGGAGAGAGCAGGTAAAACAGCGCGGGGGGAGAGAGCAGGTAAAACAGCGTGGGGAGAGAGAGCGGGTAAAACAGCGTGGGGGGAGAGAGCAAATAAAACAGCGCAGGGGGAGAGAGCAGTAAAACAGCGCGGGGGGAGAGAGCAGGTAAAACAGGGCGGGGGGAGAGTGGAAGTAAAACAGCGCGGGCGGAGAGATCAGGTAAAACAGCGCGGGTGGAGACAGCAGGTAAAACAGCGCGGGGAGAGATCGTGTAGAACAGCGCGGGGGGAGAGAGCGGTTAAAACAGCGCGGGGGGAGAGAGCAGTTAAATCAGCGCGGGGGGAGAGAGCAGTTAAAACAGCGCGGGGGGAGAGAGCAAGTAAAACAGCGCGGGGGGAGAGAGCAGGTAAAACAGCGTGGGGAGAGAGAGCGGGTAAAACAGCGTGGGGGGAGAGAGCAAATAAAACAGCGCAGGGGGAGAGAGCAGGTAAAACAGCGTGGGGGGAGAGAGCAGGTAAAACAGCGCGGGGGGAGAGTGGAGGTAAAACAGCGCGGGGGGAGAGGGGAGGTAAAACAGAGCGGGGGGAGAGAGCAGGTAAAACAGCGCAGGGGGAGAGAGCAGGTAATACAGCGCAGGGGTCGAGAGCAGGTAAAACATCGTGGGGGGAGACAGCGGGTTAAACAGTGCGGGGGGAGAGAGCAGGTAAACAGCGCGGGGGGAGAGAGCAGGTAAAGCAGCGCGGGGGGAGAGAGCTGGTAAAACAGCGCGGGGGGAGAGAGCAGGTAAAACAGCGCGGGGGGAGAGAGCAGGTAAACCAGCGCGGGGGGAGAAAGCAGGTAAAACAGCGCGGTGGGAGAGAGCGGGTAAAACAGCGCGGGGAGAGAGAGCAGGTAAATAAGCGCGGGTGTAGAGAGCAGTTAAAACAGCCCGGGGGGAGAGAGCAGGTAAAACAGCGCGGGGGGAGTGAGCAGGTAAAACAGTGCGGGGGGAGAGAGCAGGTAAATCAGCGCGAGTGGAGAGAGCAGGTAAACAGCGTAAGGGGGAGAGGACAGTTAAAACAGCGCAGGGGGAGTGAGAGGGTAAAACAGCGAGGTTGGAGAGAGTAGGTTAAACAGCGCGGGGGCAGAGAGCAGGTAAACAGCGCAGGGGGGAGAGAGCAGGTAAAACAGCGCGGGGGGAGAGAGCAGTTAAAACAGCGCGGGGGAAGAGAGCAGGTAAAACAGCGCGGGGAGAGATCAGGTTAAACAGAGCGGGGGGAGAGAGGAGGTAAAACAGCGAGGGGAGAGATCAGGTTAAACAGTGCGGGGGGAGAGAGCGGGTAAAACAGCGCGGGGGGAGAGAGCAGGTAAAACAGCACGGGGGGAGCGAGCCGGTAATATAGCGCGCGGGGAGAGTGGAGGTAAAACAGAGCGGGGGGAGAGAGCGGGTAAAACAGCGCAGGGGGAGATAGCAGGTAAAACAATGCGGGAAGAGAGAGCGTATAAAACAGTGCGGGGGGAGAGAGCGAGTAAAACAGCGCGGGGGGAGAGTGGAGGTAAAACAGCACGGGGGCAGAGAGCAGATAAAACAGCGCGGGGGGAGAGAGCGGGTAAAACAGCGTGGGGGGAGAGAGCGGGTAAAACAGCGCGGGGGGAGAGAGGAAGTAAAACAGCGCGGGGGGAGAGAGCAGGTAAAACAGCGCGGGGGGAGAGAGAAGGTAAAACAGCGCGGGGGGAGAGTGGAGGTAAAACAGCACGGGGGGAGAGAACAGGTAAAACAGAGCGGGGGGAGAGCAGGTAAAACAGCGCGGGGGGCGAGAGAAGGTAAAACAGCGCGGGGGGAGAGAGCAGGTAAAACAGTGCGGGGGGAGAGAGCAGGTAAACAGCGCGGGGGGAGAGAGCGGGTAAAACAGCGCGGGGGGAGAGAGCAGGTAAAACAGCGCGGAGGGAGAGAGCCGGTAAAATAGCGCGCGGGGAGAGTGGAGGTAAAACAGCGCGGGGGGAGTGAGCGGGTCAAACAGCGCGGGGGGAGATAGCAGGTAAAACAGCGCGGGAAGAGAGAGCGGATAAAACAGCGCGGGAGGAGAGAGCGAGTAAAACAGCGCGGGGGGAGAGAGCTGGTAAAACAGCGCGGGGGGAGAGAGCGGGTAAAACAGCGTGGGGGGAGAGAGCAGGTAAAACAGCGCGGGGGGAGAATGGAGGTAAAACAGCGCGGGGGGAGAGAGCAGGTAAAACAGCGCGGGGGGAGAGAGCAGGTAAAACAGCGCGGGGGGAGAGTGGAGGAAAAACAGCGCGGGGGGGAGAGAGCGGGTAAAACAGCGCGGGGGGAGAGAGAGGGTAAAACAGCGCCGGGGGAGAGAGCGCGTAAAACAGCGCCGGGGGAGAGTGGAGGTAAAACAGCGCGGGGGGAGAGAGCAGGTAAAACAGCGCGGGGGGAGTGAGCAGATAAAACAGCGCGGGGGGAGAGAGCAGGTAAAACAGCGTGGGGAGAGAGAGCGGGTAAAAAAGCGTGGGGGGAGAGAGCAAGTAAAACAGCGCGGGGGGAGAGTGGAAGTAAAACAGCGCGGGGGGAGAGAGCAGGTAAAACAGCGCGGGGGGAGAGAGCAGGTAAAACAGCGCGGGGGGAGAGAGCAGGTAAAACTGCGCGGGGGGAGAGAGCCGGTAAAACAGCTTGGGGGGAGAGAGCGTGTAAAACAGCGCGGTGGGAGAGAGCAAGTAAATCACCGCGGGAGGAGAGAGCAGGTAAAACAGCGCGGGGGGAGGGTGGAGGTAAAACAGCGCGGGGGGAGAGAGCAGGTAAAACAGCGCGGGGGGAGAGAGCAGGTAAAGCAGCGCGGGGGGATGGTGGAGGTAAAACAGCGCGGGTGGAGAGAGCAGGTAAAACAGCACGGGGGGAGAGAGCAGGTAAAACAGCACGGAGGGAGAGTGGAGGTATAACAGCGCGGGGGGAGAGAGCAGGTAAAACAGCGCGGGGGGAGAGAGCAGTTAAAACAGCGCAGGGGGAGAGAGCAGGTAAAACAGCGCGGGGGGAGAGAGCAGCTAAAACAGCGCGGGGGGAGAGAGCAGGTAAAACAGCGCGGGGGGAGAGTGCAGTTAAAACAGCGCGGGGGGAGAGAGCAGGTAAATCAGCGCGGGGGGAGAGTGCAGTTAAAACAGCGCGGGGGGAGAGAGCAGATAAATCAGCGCGGGGGGAGTGAGCAGTTAAAACAGCACGGCGGGGAGAGCAGGTAAAACAGCGCGGGGGGAGAGAGCAGGTAAAACAGCGCGTGGGGAGAGAGCAGGTAAATCAGCGCGGGGGGAGAGAGCCGGTAAAATATCGCACGGGGAGAGTGGAGGTAAAACAGCGCGGCGGGAGAGAGCGGGTAAAACAGCGGGGGGGGAGATAGCAGGTAAAACAGCGCGGGAAGAGAGAGCGGATAAAACAGCGCGGGGGGAGAGAGCGAGTAAAACAGCGCGGGGGGAGAGAGCAGGTAAAACAGCGCGGGGGGAGAGTGGAGGTAAAACAGTGCGGGGGGAGAGTGGAGCTAAAACAGCGCGGGGGGAGAGAGCGGGTAAAACAGCGCGGGGGGAGGGAGCAAGTAAAACAGCGCGGGGGGAGAGAGCAGGTAAAACAGCGCGGGGGGAGAGTGGAGGTAAAACAGTGCGGGGGGAGAGTGGAGGTAAAACAGCGCGTGGGGAGAGAGCAGGTAAAACAGCGCAGGGGGAGAGAGCAGGTAAAACAGCGCAAGAGTAGAGAGCAGGTAAAACATCGTGGGGGGAGAGAGCGTGTAAAACAGTGAGGGGGGAGAGAGCAGGTAAACAGCGCGGGGAGAGAGCAGGTATAGCAGCGCGGGGGGAGAGTGGAGGAAAAAAAGCACGGGGGGGAGAGAGCGGGTAAAACAGCGCGGGGGGAGAGAGCGCGTAAAACAGCGACGGGGGAGAGTGGAGGTAAAACAGCGCGGGGGGAGTGAGCAGGTAAAACAGCGCGGGGGGAGAGAGCAGGTAAAACAGCGTGGGGAGAGAGAGCGGGTAAAAAAGCGTGGGGGGAGAGAGCAAGTAAAACAGCGCGGGGGGAGAGTGGAAGTAAAACAGCGCGGGGGGAGAGAGCAGGTTAAACAGCGTGGGGAGAGAGAGCGGGTAAAAAAGCGTGGGGGGAGAGAGCAAGTAAAACAGCGCGGGGGGAGAGTGGAAGTAAAACAGCGCGGGGGGAGAGAGCAGGTAAAACAGCGCGGGGGGAGAAAGCAGGTAAAACAGCGCGGGGGGAGAGAGCAGGTAAAACTGCGCGGGGGAAGAGAGCCGGTAAAACAGCTTGGGGGGAGAGAGCGCGTAAAACAGCGCGGTGGGAGAGAGCAAGTAAATCACCGCGGGAGGAGAGAGCAGGTAAAACAGCGCGGGGGGAGGGTGGAGGTAAAACAGCGCGGGGGGAGAGAGCAGGTAAAACAGCGCGGGGGGAGAGAGCAGGTAAAGCAGCGCGGGGGGAGGGTGGAGGTAAAACAGCGCGGGTGGAGAGAGCAGGTAAAACAGCGCGGGGGGAGAGAGCAGGTAAAACAGCACGGAGGGAGAGTGGAGGTATAACAGCGCGGGGGGAGAGAGCAGGTAAAACAGCGCGGGGGGAGAGAGCAGGTAAAACAGCGCGGGGGGAGAGAGCGGGTATAACAGCGCGGGGGGAGAGAGCAGGTAAAACAGGGCGGGGGGAGAGAGCGAGTAAAATAGCACGGGGCGAGCGTGGAGCTAAAACAGCGCGGGGGTAGAGAGCAGGTAAAACAGCGTGGGGGGAGAGAGCAGGTAAAACAGCGCGGGGGGAGAGAGCGGGTAAAACAGCGCGGGGGGAGAGAGCAGGTAAATCAGCGCGGGGGGAGAGAGCAGTTAAAACAGCGCGGGGGGACAGAGCAGTAAAAACAGCGCGGGGGGAGAGAGCAGATAAACAGCGCGGGGGGGAGAGATCAGGTAAAACAGCGCGGGGAGGGAGGAGGTAAATCAGCGCGGGGGGAGAGAGCAGTTAAAACAGCGCGGGGGGAGAGAGCAGATAAAACATCGCGGGGGAAGAGAGCAGTTAAAACAGCGCAGGGGGAGAGAGCAGGTAAAACAGCGCGGGGGGAGAGAGCAGCTAAAACAGCGCGCGGGGAGAGAGCAGGTAAAACAGCGCGGGGGGAGAGTGCAGTTAAAACAGCGCGGGGGGAGAGAGCAGGTAAATCAGCGCGGGGGGAGAGTGCAGTTAAAACAGCGCGGGGGGAGAGAGCAGATAAATCAGCGCGGGGGGAGTGAGCAGTAAAAACAGCACGGCGGGGAGAGCAGGTAAAACAGCGCGGGGGGAGATAGCAGGTAAAACAGCGCGGGAAGAGAGAGCGGATAAAACAGCGCGGGGGGAGAGAGCGAGTAAAACAGCGCGGGGGGAGAGAGCAGGTAAAACAGCGCGGGGGGAGAGTGGAGGTAAAACAGTGCGGGGGGAGAGTGGAGCTAAAACAGTGCGGGGGGAGAGAGCGGGTAAAACAGCGCGGGGGGAGGGAGCAAGTAAAACAGCGCGGGGGGAGAGAGCAGGTAAAACAGCGCGGGGGGAGAGTGGAGGTAAAACAGTGCGGGGGGAGAGTGGAGGTAAAACAGCGCGTGGGGAGAGAGCAGGTAAAACAGCGCAGGGGGAGAGAGCAGGTAAAACAGCGCAAGAGTAGAGAGCAGGTAAAACATCGTGGGGGGAGAGAGCGTGTAAAACAGTGAGGGGGGAGAGAGCAGGTAAAAAGCGCGGGGAGAGAGCAGGTATAGCAGCGCGGGGGGAGAGTGGAGGAAAAAAAGCACGGGGGGGAGAGAGCGAGTAAAACAGCGACGGGGGAGAGTGGAGGTAAAACAGCGCGGGGGGAGTGAGCAGGTAAAACAGCGCGGGGGGAGAGAGCAGGTAAAACAGCGTGGGGAGAGAGAGCGGGTAAAAAAGCGTGGGGGGAGAGAGCAAGTAAAACAGCGCGGGGGGAGAGTGGAAGTAAAACAGCGCGGGGGGAGAGAGCAGGTTAAACAGCGCGGGGGGAGAGAGCAGGTAAAACAGCGCGGGGGGAGAGAGCAGGTAAAACTGCGCGGGGGGAGAGAGCCGGTAAAACAGCTTGGGGGGAGAGAGCGGGTAAAACAGCGCGGGGGGAGTGAGCAAGTAAATCACCGCGGGGGGAGAGAGCAGGTAAAACAGCGCGGGGAGAGAGAGCAGGTAAAGCAGCGCGGGGGGAGGGTGGAGGTAAAACAGTGCGGGGGGAGAGAGCAGGTAAAAATGTGCGGGGAGAGAGAGCGGGTAAAACAGCGCGGGGGGAGAGAGCGCGTAAAACAGCGGGGGGGGAGAGAGCAGGTAAAACAGCGCCGGGGGAGAGAGCAGGTAAAACAGCGTGGGGAGAGAGAGCGGGTAAAACAGCGTGGGGGGAGAGAGCAAGTAAAACGGCGCGGGGGGAGAGAGCAGGTAAAACAGCGCGGGGGGAGAGAGCAGGTAAAACAGCGCGGGGGGAGAGAGCGAGTAAAACAGCGCGGGGGGAGAGAGCAGGTAAAACAGGGCGGGAAGAGAGTGGAAGTAAAACAGCGCGGGGGGAGAGAGCGAGTAAAACAGCGCGGGGGGAGAGTGGAGCTAAAACAGCGCGGGGGGAGAGATCAGGTAAAACAGCGCGGGGGAAAGAGCAGGTAAAACAGCGCGGGTTGAGAGAGCAGGTAAAACAGCGCGAGGGGAGAGAGCAGGTAAAGCAGCGCGGGGGGAGAGTGGAGGTAAAACAACGCGGGGGGAGAGAGCAGGTAAAACAGCACGGGGGGAGAGAGCAGGTAAAACAGCGCGGGGGGAGAGAGCGGGTAAAACAGCGCGGGGGGAGAGAGCAGGTAAAACAGCGCGGGGGGAGTGAGCGGGTAAAACAGCGCGGGGGGAGATAGCAGGTAAAACAGCGCGGGAAGAGAGAGCGGATAAAACAGCGCGGGGGAGAGAGCGAGTAAAACAGCGCGGGGGGAGAGTGGAGGTAAAACAGCGCGGGGGGAGAGAACAGGTAAAACAGCCCGGGGGGAGACAGCAGGTAAAACAGCGCGGGGGGCGAGAGAAGGTAAAACAGTGCGGGGGGAGAGAGCGGGTAAAACAGTGCGGGGGAGAGAGCAGGTAAACAGCGCGGGGGGAGAGCGCCGGTAAAACAGCGCGGGGGGAGAGAGCAGGTAAAACAGCGCGGGGGGAGAGAGCGGGTAAAACAGCGCGGGGGGAGAGAGCGGGTAAAAGAGCGAGGGGGGAGAGAGCTGGTAAAACAGCGCGGGGGGAGAGTGGAGGAAAAACAGCGCGGGGGGGAGAGAGCAGGTAAAACAGCGTGGGGGGAGACAGCAGGTAAAACAGCGTGGGGGGAGAGAGCGGGTAAAACAGCGCGGGGGGAGAGAGCAGGTAAAACAGGGCAGGTGAAGAGAGCAGGTAAAACAGCGCGGGGGGAGAGAGCAGGTAAAACAGCGAGGGGGGAGAGAGCAGGTAAAACACCGCGGGGGGAGAGAGCCGGTAAAATATCGCGCGGGGAGAGTGGAGGTAAAACAGCGCGGCGGGAGAGAGCGGGTAAAACAGCGCGGCGGGAGAGAGCAGGTAAAACAGCGCGGGAAGAGAGAGCGGGTAAAACAGCGCGGGGGGAGAGAGCAAGTGAAACTGCGCGGTGGGAGAGAGCGAGTAAAGCAGCGCGGGGGGAGAGTGGAGCTATAACAGCGCGGGGGGAGAGAGCAGGTAAAACAGCGCGGGGGGAGAGAGCAGGTAAAACAGCGTGGGGGAGACAGTGGGTAAAACAGCGCGGGGGGAGAGAGCAGGTAAAACAGCGCGGGGGGAGAGAGCGGGTAAAACAGCACGGGTGGAGAGAGCGGGTAAAACAGCGCGGGGGGAGAGAGCAGTAAAACAGCGCGGGGGGAGAGAGCGGGTAAAACAGCGCGGGGGGAGACAGCAGGTAAATCAGCGCGGGGGGAGAGAGCAGTTAAAACAGCGTGGGGAGAGAGAGCAGGTAAAACAGCGCGGGGGGAGAGTGCAGTTAAAACAGCGCAGGGGGAGAGAGCAGGTAAAACAGCGCGGGGAGGGAGGAGGTAAATCAGCGCGGGGGGAGAGAGCAGTTAAAACAGCGCGGGGGGAGAGAGCAGATAAAACATCGCGGGGGAAGAGAGCAGTTAAAACAGCGCAGGGGGAGAGAGCAGGTAAAACAGCGCGGGGGGAGAGAGCAGCTAAAACAGCGCGCGGGGAGAGAGCAGGTAAAACAGCGCGGGGGGAGAGTGCAGTTAAAACAGCGCGGGGGGAGAGAGCAGGTAAATCAGCGCGGGGGGAGAGTGCAGTTAAAACAGCGCGGGGGGAGAGAGCAGATAAATCAGCGCGGGGGGAGTGAGCAGTAAAAACAGCACGGCGGGGAGAGCAGGTAAAACAGCGCGGGGGGAGATAGCAGGTAAAACAGCGCGGGAAGAGAGAGCGGATAAAACAGCGCGGGGGGAGAGAGCGAGTAAAACAGCGCGGGGGGAGAGAGCAGGTAAAACAGCGCGGGGGGAGAGTGGAGGTAAAACAGTGCGGGGGGAGAGTGGAGCTAAAACAGTGCGGGGGGAGAGAGCGGGTAAAACAGCGCGGGGGGAGGGAGCAAGTAAAACAGCGCGGGGGGAGAGAGCAGGTAAAACAGCGCGGGGGGAGAGTGGAGGTAAAACAGTGCGGGGGGAGAGTGGAGGTAAAACAGCGCGTGGGGAGAGAGCAGGTAAAACAGCGCAGGGGGAGAGAGCAGGTAAAACAGCGCAAGAGTAGAGAGCAGGTAAAACATCGTGGGGGGAGAGAGCGTGTAAAACAGTGAGGGGGGAGAGAGCAGGTAAACAGCGCGGGGAGAGAGCAGGTATAGCAGCGCGGGGGGAGAGTGGAGGAAAAAAAGCACGGGGGGGAGAGAGCGGGTAAAACAGCGCGGTGGGAGAGAGCGCGTAAAACAGCGACGGGGGAGAGTGGAGGTAAAACAGCGCGGGGGGAGTGAGCAGGTAAAACAGCGCGGGGGGAGAGAGCAGGTAAAACAGCGTGGGGAGAGAGAGCGGGTAAAAAAGCGTGGGGGGAGAGAGCAAGTAAAACAGCGCGGGGGGAGAGTGGAAGTAAAACAGCGCGGGTGGAGAGAGCAGGTTAAACAGCGCGGGGGGAGAGAGCAGGTAAAACAGCGCGGGGGGAGAGAGCAGGTAAAACTGCGCGGGGGGAGAGAGCCGGTAAAACAGCTTGGGGGGAGAGAGCGGGTAAAACAGCGCGGGGGGAGTGAGCAAGTAAATCACCGCGGGGGGAGAGAGCAGGTAAAACAGCGCGGGGAGAGAGAGCAGGTAAAGCAGCGCGGGGGGAGGGTGGAGGTAAAACAGTGCGGGGGGAGAGAGCAGGTAAAAATGTGCGGGGAGAGAGAGCGGGTAAAACAGCGCGGGGGGAGAGAGCGCGTAAAACAGCGGGGGGGGAGAGAGCAGGTAAAACAGCGCGGGGGGAGAGAGCAGGTAAAACAGCGTGGGGAGAGAGAGCGGGTAAAACAGCGTGGGGGGAGAGAGCAAGTAAAACGGCGCGCGGGGAGAGAGCAGGTAAAACAGCGCGGGGGGAGAGAGCAGGTAAAACAGCGCGGGGGGAGAGAGCGAGTAAAACAGCGCGGGGGGAGAGAGCAGGTAAAACAGGGCGGGAAGAGAGTGGAAGTAAAACAGCGCGGGGGGAGAGAGCGAGTAAAACAGCGCGGGGGGAGAGTGGAGCTAAAACAGCGCGGGGGGAGAGATCAGGTAAAACAGCGCGGGGGAAAGAGCAGGTAAAACAGCGCGGGTTGAGAGAGCAGGTAAAACAGCGCGAGGGCAGAGAGCAGGTAAAGCAGCGCGGGGGGAGAGTGGAGGTAAAACAACGCGGGGGGAGAGAGCAGGTAAAACAGCACGGGGGGAGAGAGCAGGTAAAACAGCGCGGGGGGACAGAGCGGGTAAAACAGCGCGGGGGGAGAGAGCAGGTAAAACAGCGCGGGGGGAGTGAGCGTGTAAAACAGCGCGGGGGGAGATAGCAGGTAAAACAGCGCGGGAAGAGAGAGCGGATAAAACAGCGCGGGGGGAGAGAGCGAGTAAAACAGCGCGGGGGGAGAGTGGAGGTAAAACAGCGCGGGGGGAGAGAACAGGTAAAACAGCCCGGGGGGAGACAGCAGGTAAAACAGCGCGGGGGGCGAGAGAAGGTAAAACAGTGCGGGGGGAGAGAGCGGGTAAAACAGTGCGGGGGGAGAGAGCAGGTAAACAGCGCGGGGGGAGAGCGCCGGTAAAACAGCGCGGGGGGAGAGAGCAGGTAAAACAGCGCGGGGGGAGAGAGCGGGTAAAACAGCGCGGGGGGAGAGAGCGGGTAAAAGAGCGAGGGGGGAGAGAGCTGGTAAAACAGCGCGGGGGGAGAGTGGAGGAAAAACAGCGCGGGGGGGAGAGAGCAGGTAAAACAGCGTGGGGGGAGACAGCAGGTAAAACAGCGTGGGGGGAGAGAGCGGGTAAAACAGCGCGGGGGGAGAGAGCAGGTAAAACAGGGCAGGTGAAGAGAGCAGGTAAAACAGCACGGGGGGAGAGAGCAGGTAAAACAGCGAGGGGGGAGAGAGCAGGTAAAACACCGCGGGGGGAGAGAGCCGGTAAAATATCGCGCGGGGAGAGTGGAGGTAAAACAGCGCGGCGGGAGAGAGCGGGTAAAACAGCGCGGCGGGAGAGAGCAGGTAAAACAGCGCGGGAAGAGAGAGCGGGTAAAACAGCGCGGGGGGAGAGAGCAAGTAAAACTGCGTGGGGGGAGAGAGCGAGTAAAGCAGCGCGGGGGGAGAGTGGAGCTATAACAGCGCGGGGGGAGAGAGCAGGTAAAACAGCGCGGGGGGAGAGAGCAGGTAAAACAGCGTGCGGGGAGACAGTGGGTAAAACAGCGCGGGGGGAGAGAGCAGGTAAAACAGCGCGGGGGGAGAGAGCGGGTAAAACAGCACGGGTGGAGAGAGCGGGTAAAACAGCGCGGGGGGAGAGAGCAGGTAAAACAGCGCGGGGGGAGAGAGCGGGTAAAACAGCGCGGGGGGAGACAGCAGGTAAATCAGCGCGGGGGGAGAGAGCAGTTAAAACAGCGTGGGGAGAGAGAGCAGGTAAAACAGCGCGGGGGGAGAGAGCAGGGAAAACAGCGCGGGTGGAGAGAGCAGGTAAATCAGCGCGGGGGGAGTGAGCAGGTAAACAGCGCAGGGGGGAGAGAGCAGTTAAAACGGCGCGGGGGGAGAGAGCGGGTAAAACAGCAAGGGTGGAGAGAGCAGGTAAAACAGCGCGGGGGGAGAGAGCAGGTAAAGCAGCGCGGGGGGAGAAAGCAGGTAAAACAGCGCGGTGGGAGAGAGCGGGTAAAACAGCGCGGGGGGAGAGAGCAGGTAAATAAGCGTGGGTGTAGAGAGCAGTTAAAACAGCCCGAGGGGAGAGAGCAGGTAAAACAGTGCGGGGGGAGTGAGCAGGTAAAACAGTGCGGGGGGAGAGAGCAGGTAAATCAGCGCGAGTGGAGAGAGCAGGTAAACAGCGCAAGGGGGAGAGGACAGTTAAAACAGCGCAGGGGGAGAGAGCAGGTAAACAGCGCAGGGGGGAGAGAGCAGGTAAAACAGTGCGGGGGGAGAGAGCAGGTAAATCAGCGCGGGGGGAGAGAGCAGTTAAAACAGCGCGGGTGGAGAGCGGAGGTAAAACAGCGCGGGGGGTGAGAGCAGTTCAAAGAGCGCGGGGGGAGACAGCATATAAACAGCGCGGGGGGGAGAGAGCAGGTAAACAGCGCAGGGGGGAGAGAGCAGGTAAACAGCGCAGGGGGGAGAGAGCAGGTAAAACAGCGCGGGGGGCGAGAGCAGGTAAAACAGCGCGGGGAGAGATCAGGTTAAACAGAGCGGGGGGAGAGAGCAGGTAAAACAGCGAGGGGAGAGATCAGGTTAAACAGCGCGGGGGGAGAGAGCGGGTAAAACAGCGCGGGGGGAGAGAGCAGGTAAAACAGCGCGGGGGGAGAGAGCCGGTAATATAGCGCGCGGGGAGAGTGGAGGTAAAACAGAGCGGGGGGAGAGAGCGGGTAAAACAGCGCAGGGGGAGATAGCAGCTAAAACAATGCGGGAAGAGAGAGCGGATAAAACAGTGCGGGGGGAGAGAGCGAGTAAAACAGCGCGGGGGGAGCGTGGTGGTAAAACAGCACGGGGGCAGAGAGCAGATTAAACAGCGCGGGGGGAGAGAGCGGGTAAAACAGCGTGGGGGGAGAGAGCGGGTAAAACAGCGGGGGGGGAGAGAGCAAGTAAAACAGCGCGGGGGAGAGAGAGGGTAAAACAGCGCGGGGGGAGAGTGGAGGTAAAACAGCGCGGGGGGAGAGAGAGGGTAAAACAGCGCGGGGGAGAGTGGAGGTAAAACAGCGCGGGGGGAGAGAGCAGGTAAACAGCGCGGGGGGAGAGAGCAGGTAAAACAGCGCGGGGGGAGAGCAGGTAAAACAGCGCGGGGGGAGAGTGGAGGTAAAACAGCGCGGGGGGGAGAGAGCAGGTAAAACAGCGAGGGGGGAAAGAGCGGGTAAAACAGCGCGGGGGGAGAGAGCAGGTAAAACAGCGCGGGGGAGTGAGCCGGTAAAATAGCGCGCGGGGAGAGTGGAGGTAAAACAGCGCGGGGGGAGTGAGCGGGTAAAACAGCGCGGGGGGAGATAGCAGGTAAAACAGCGCGGGAAGAGAGAGCGGATAAAACAGCGCGGGGGGAGAGAGCGAGTAAAACAGCGCGGGGGGAGAGTGGAGGTAAAACAGCGCGGGGGGAGAGAACAGGTAAAACAGCCCGGGGGGAGACAGCAGGTAAAACAGCGCGGGGGGCGAGAGAAGGTAAAACAGTGCGGGGGGAGAGAGCAGGTAAAACAGTGTGGGGGGAGAGAGCAGGTAAACAGCGCGGGGGGAGAGCGCCGGTAAAACAGCGCGGGGGGAGAGAGCAGGTAAAACAGCGTGGGGGGAGAGAGCGGGTAAAACAGCGCGGGGGGAGAGAGCGGGTAAAAGAGCGAGGGGGGAGAGAGCTGGTAAAACAGCGCGGGGGGAGAGTGGAGGAAAAACAGCGCGGGGGGGAGAGAGCAGGTAAAACAGCGTGGGGGGAGACAGCAGGTAAAACAGCGTGGGGGGAGAGAGCGGGTAAAACAGCGCGGGGGGAGAGAGCAGGTAAAACAGGGCAGGTGAAGAGAGCAGGTAAAACAGCGCGGGGGGAGAGAGCAGGTAAAACAGCGAGGGGGGAGAGAGCAGGTAAAACAGCGCGGGGGGAGAGAGCCGGTAAAATATCGCGCGGGGAGAGTGGAGGTAAAACAGCGCGGCGGGAGAGAGCGGGTAAAACAGCGCGGCGGGAGAGAGCAGGTAAAACAGCGCAGGAAGAGAGAGCGGGTAAAACAGCGCGGGGGGAGAGAGCAAGTAAAACTGCGCGGGGGGAGAGAGCGAGTAAAGCAGCGCGGGGGGAGAGTGGAGCTATAACAGCGCGGGGGGAGAGAGCAGGTAAAACAGCGCGGGGGGAGAGAGCAGGTAAAACAGCGTGGGGGGAGACAGTGGGTAAAACAGCGCGGGGGGAGAGAGCAGGTAAAACAGCGCGGGAAGAGAGAGCGGGTAAAACAGCGCGGGGGGAGAGAGCAAGTAAAACTGCGCGGGGGGAGAGAGCGAGTAAAGCAGCGCGGGGGGAGAGTGGAGCTATAACAGCGCGGGGGGAGAGAGCAGGTAAAACAGCGCGGGGGGAGAGAGCAGGTAAAACAGCGTGGGGGGAGACAGTGGGTAAAACAGCGCGGGGGAGAGAGCAGGTAAAACAGCGCGGGGGGAGAGAGCGGGTAAAACAGCACGGGTGGAGAGAGCGGGTAAAACAGCGCGGGGGGAGAGAGCAGGTAAAACAGCGCGGGGGGAGAGAGCGGGTAAAACAGCGCGGGGGGAGACAGCAGGTAAATCAGCGCGGGGGGAGAGAGCAGTTAAAACAGCGTGGGGAGAGAGAGCAGGTAAAACAGCGCGGGGGGAGAGAGCAGGTAAAACAGCGCGGGTGGAGAGAGCAGGTAAATCAGCGCGGGGGGAGTGAGCAGGTAAACAGGGCAGGGGGGAGAGAGCAGTTAAAACGGCGCGGGGGGAGAGAGCGGGTAAAACAGCAAGGGTGGAGAGAGCAGGTAAAACAGCGCGGGGGGAGAGTGGACGTAAAACAGCGCGGGGGGAGAGAGCAGGTAAAACAGTGCAGGGGGAGAGAGCAGGTAAAACAGCGCGGGGGGAGAGAGCGGGTAAAACAGCGCGGGGGGAGAGAGCCGGTAAAACAGCTTGGGGGGAGAGAGCGGGTAAAACAGCGCAGGGGGAGAGAGCAAGTAAAACACTGCGGGGGGAGAGAGCAGGTAAAACAGCGCGGGGGGAGAGAGCAGGTAAAGCAGCGCGGGGGGAGGGTGGAGGTAACACAGCGCGGGGAGAGATCAGGTGAAACAGAGCGGGGGAAGAGAGCAGGTAAAACAGCGAGGGGAGAGATCAGGTTAAACAGCACGGGGGGAGAGAGCAGGTAAAACAGCGCGGGGGGAGAGTGGAGGTAAAACAGCGCGGGGGCAGAGAGCAGGTAAAACAGCGCGGGGGGAGAGAGCAGGTAAAACAGCGCGGGGGGAGAGAGCAGGTAAAACAGCGCGGGGGGAGAGAGCAGGTAAAGCAGCGCGGGGGGAGGGTGGAGGTAAAACAGCGCGGGGGGAGAGAGCAGGCAAAACAGCGCGGGGGGAGAGAGCAGGTAAAACAGCGCGGGGGGAGAGTGGACGTAAAACAGCGCGGGGGGAGAGAGCAGGTAAAATAGCGCAGGGGGAGAGAGCAGGTAAAACAGCGCGGGGGGAGAGAGCGGGTAAAACAGCGCGGGGGGAGAGAGCAGGTAAAACAGCGCGGTGGGAGAAAGCGGGTAAAACAGCGCGGGGGAAGCGAGCAGTTAAAACAGCGCGGGGGGAGAGAGCGGGTAAAACAGCGCGGGGGGAGAGAGCAGGTAAAACAGGGCGGGGGGGAGAGAGCGGGTAAAACAGCGCGGGGGGCGAGTGCAGGTAAAACAGTGTGGGGGGAGAGAGCGGGTAAAACAGTGCGGCGGGAGAGAGCAGGTAAACAGCGCGGGGGGAGAGAGCAGGTAACACAGCGCGGGGGGAGAGAGCTAGTAAAACAGCGCGGGGGGAGAGTGGAGGTAAAACAGCGTGGGGGAAGAGAGCATGTAAAACAGCGCGGGAGGAGAGAGCATGTAAAACAGCGCGGGGGGAGAGAGCGGGTACAACAGCGCGGGGGGAGAGAGCAGGTAAATCAGCGCGGGGGGAGAAAGCGGGTAAAGCAGTGCTAGGGGAGAGAGAAGGTAAAACAGCGCGGGGGGAGAGAGCTGGTAAAACAGCGCAGGGGGAGAGAGCGAGTAAAACAGCGCGGGGGGAGAGTGGAGGTAAAACAGCGCGGGGGGAGAGAGCAGGTAAAACAGCGCGGGGGGGAGAGAGCGGGTAAAACAGCGCGGGGGGAGAGAGCCGGTAAAACAGCGCGGGGGGAGAGAGCAAGTAAAAAAGCGCGGCGGGAGAGAGCAGGTAAAATAGCGCGGGGGGAGAGAGCAGTTAAAACAGTCCGGAGGGAGAGAGCAGGTAAAACAGCGCAGGGGGCGAGAGAAGTTAAAACAGCGTGGGGGGAGAGAGCGGGTAAAACAGTGCGGGGGGAGAGAGCAGGTAAACACCGCGGGGGAAGAGCGCAGGAAAAACAGCGCGGGGGGAGAGAGCAGATAAAACAGCGCGGGGAGAGAGAGCAGGTAAAACAGCGCGGGGAGAGAGAGCAGGTATAATAGCGCAGGGGGAGAGAGCGGGTAAAACAGCGCGGGGAGAGAGAGCAGGTAAAACAGCGCAGGGGGAGAGAGCGGGTAAAACAGCGAGGGGGGAGAGAGCGGGTAAAACAGCGCGGGGGGAGAGTGGAGGTAAAAATGTGCGGGGGGGAGAGAGCGGGTATAACAGCGCGGGGGGAGAGAGCGGGTAAAACAGCGCCGGGGGAGAGAGCGCGTAAAACAGCGCGGGGGGAGATTGGTGGTAAAACAGCGCGGGGGGAGAGAGCAGGTAAAACAGCGCGGGGGGAGAGAGCAGGTAAAACAGCGCGGGGGGAGAGAGCAGGTAAAACAGCGTGGGGAGAGAGAGCGGGTAAAACAGCGTGGGGGCAGAGAGCAAGTGAAACAGCGCGGGGGGAGAGAGCGCGTAAAACAGCGCGGGGGGAGAGTTGAGGTAAAACAGCGCGGGGGCAGAGAGCAGGTAAAACAGCGCGGGGGGAGAGAGCAGGTAAAACAGCGCGGGGGGAGAGAGCAGGTAAAACAGCGTGGGGAGAGAGAGCGGGTAAAACAGCGTGGGGGGAGAGAGCAAGTAAAACAGCGCGGGGGGAGAGAGCAGTAAAACAGCGCGGGGGGAGAGAGCAGGTAAAACAGCGCGGGGGGAGAGAGCCGGTAAAACAGCTTGGGGGGAGAGAGCGGGTAAAACAGCGCGGGGGGAGAGAGCAAGTAAAACACCGCGGGTGGAGAGAGCAGGTAAAACAGCGCGGGGGGAGAGAGCAGGTAAAGCAGCGCGGGGGGAGGGTGGAGGTAACACAGCGCGGGGAGAGATCAGGTGAAACAGAGCGGGGGAAGGGAGCAGGTAAAACAGCGAGGGGAGAGATCAGGTTAAACAGCACGGGGGGAGAGAGCGGGTAAAGCAACGCGGGGGGAGAGAGCAGGTAAAACAGCGCGGGGGGAGAGTGGAGGTAAAACAGCGCGGGGGCAGAGAGCAGGTAAAACAGCGTGGGGGGAGAGAGCAGGTAAAACAGCGCGGGGGGAGAGAGCAGGTAAAACAGCGTGGGGAGAGAGAGCAGGTAAAACAGGGCGGGTGAAGAGAGCAGGTAAAACAGGGCGGGGGGAGAGAGCAGGTAACACAGCGCGGGGGGAGAGAGCTAGTAAAACAGCGCGGGGGGAGAGTGGAGGTAAAACAGCGTGGGGGGAGAGAGCAGGTAAAACAGCGCAGGAGGAGAGAGCATGTAAAACAGCGCGGGGGGAGAGAGCGGGTACAACAGCGCGGGGGGAGAGAGCAGGTAAATCAGCGCGGGGGGAGATAGCGGGTAAAGCAGTGCTAGGGGAGAGAGAAGGTAAAACAGCGCGGGGGGAGAGAGCTGGTAAAACAGCGCAGGGGGAGAGAGCAGGTCTAACAGCGCGGGGGGAGAGAGCAGGTAAAACAGCGCGGGGGGTGAGAGCAGGTAAAACAGCTCGGGGGGAGAGAGCAGGTAAAACAGCGCGGGGGGAGAGAGCAGGTAATACAGCGCGGGGGGAGAGAGCGGGTAAAACAGCACGGGTGGAGAGAGCGGGTAAAACAGCGCGGGGGGAGACTGCAGGTAAAACAGTGCGGGGGGAGAGACCAGGTAAATCAGCGCAGGGGGAGTGTGGAGGTAAAACAGCACGGGGGAGAGAGCAGGAAAAACAGCGCGGGGGGAGAGAGCAGGTAAAACAGCGCGGGGGGAGAGAGCGGGTAAAGCAGTGCGGGGGGAGAGAGCAGGTAAAACAGCGCGGGGGGAGAGAGCTGGTAAAACAGCGCAGGGGGAGAGTGCAGGTAAAACAGCGCGGGGGGAGAGAGCAGGTAAAACAGCGCGGGGGAGAGTGCAGGTAAAACAGCGCGGGGGGAGAGAGCAGGTAAAACAGCGCGGGGG